>NW_028323561.1:0-40631 GCF_984573655.1 Nuphar pumila | reverse complement strand
AGGTAATGTGGTGATTGCCTTCGCAATGCGACTGGATTATGACAACGTGGGGCAGATTGTTGACACCTGGCATACGTGTAGGTACCAACAAGCGGGCTGCAAACGCCTTTCAGGGGTGGGAAATTGCTTGATGTGGCGCGGAAGGTGTTGCATTGTCTCACGAGGGGCTGGTGAAACGGGGTCAGGGCGAGGAAGCGTTTTTGGGGCGATTACAAGTTATCGTGGACCGAGGCTTCAACCCTGCGGAGGAGCTGTTGATGGCATACGAGAACGACTGGAACCAGTCTGTGGACCCTATCTACAAGACCGTGGCGTATTGATTGTTCGGACAAAAGGGTATCATCAGATAAGCCCGCGTTCAATTCGCGGCGAACTCAGTCATCTAAACCTACACAAAACCTATGCAAGTATGTGTGTTTTGGTGCCAATCAAGGCCATTGTTGTTTGTTGATGGGTAGCGCCATGCTGAACGGCGTGCAGATAGGCATGACATGTTCACTTAGGTGAGTGCCACGTTTATTGTGTTGGCGCTTTCAATTTACCTTGTAGCATGTGGCAGTTTCTGAACAATACATCGGTTCACGTTGCAATGCATGAGACAGACAACGAAAGAGGGATATGATACAAAGCCAGACAGACATATTACTTCAGGCCTCAAATGTTGGACGTTAAACATCTCGTGTTGTTTTAACGTCCAACATTTGAGGCCATCTCGTGTTGTGCTTGGCTGCAAGACAACTTGCGGCGCGTACTTTCCTGAAGAAGTAGGATCTGGATGATGTTGCACATCATTCTCCATGTGAATTTAATTCCTGTTATCTTGATCTCAGAGGAGGTTGGATGCAGATAATTCACATTGTACACTGTACTTCGTTGAGCTTCGTCTCAAACATCAAGGCGACCACATCGCTTTTAGCTTTTGTACAATTAGGGCAAGGCAGAATATTGCAGCACACGCTGGTATGTATATGCGATTTGATGTGCAGTCCTTTTGGTGAGTGGATTGGTACATCGCCCGTTCGAACAATGCCTTACACAGCTGCACCGCATCTTGGTGTGACTTGCGCAAAAGAGTGTGTGCTGGGCTGCATGACTGAGATAATGGGACAATGAGTTTGTCCACTTTGACGAGAAGGTTGCCTCCGCTTGCCTCTAATCATGAATAGGGATTGCGGCTGCATCCCAAGCCACACAGCGTGCACATCACCTATGTCCCCCCGGACGGCGTGATGCCTGGGCAGTTAGCAATGCAGCGCACAGTAGCGTTGCACAACCCAATCACCCCTCTGAGGGGCGTGGCAAATTATGGCATGGTCCATGCAGCCCGCTAGCATGTAGTGACAGTGGCAGCTCTGGGTACTTGGAGCACTGGCGGGCAGGAATGCCAAGCTGAGGTCCATAGCGCTTTAAAAAATGCAAATTGGGTTGGTTTGTTACATGGACACACACAGCACGAAGTGAAGCATTTTGGTAGGTCGGTGGTCAGCAGATGCAATATCCTGTGAATGCCCCAGCCTCTAGGCGTACAGCATACAAGGATTGCTCCGTTGTCGCATACATGAATAACAAGCAACGCCAGAAATCCCCTAAATCAGAAGTCAGTCGAAGCTTCGGAGCAGGGTGTGGAGGATGTCACCAGGAGCCATCGCATGCGGCCCCTCAAGATGATGAAATGATATGCATCGTACGAGCCAGTGAGCCTCTTTCAGCAGGCGAACATGGGTTTTCCATGCTGGGTGTACATCCTGCATACCATATGATCTGATTGGCGTTTGAATGAATTGCAGAGTCCAAATACGTTGTGCATGTCGTAGCTTCGTTGCAGGGACTTTGCCGTCACAAGCCCAGTGCTTCGCCAAAATGGGCTTGACGCCCGTTTCTGCGCAGATCATCATGAGTTTTCGCAGATACAGACCGGCAAAGCAGATTGCCTGGCGAAGCACAGAAACGCATGTTGAAAAGGCCGACCATCGACCAAAGCGAAGCAAGGCACAAACATACCGAGACGTACAAAAGTACGATCTACGTTCACAAGGTTACTACAAGCACATAGATGGAAAGCAGGTGCAGCGTTTCGCCAGACCTTGTGATTTGTGGGTATAAATGCCTGGAAATGCGTGAATATCATGGACAACTAAAGGGTTGCAAACCCAATCTGGCGAAGGACTGTGCAGGTGACTCCTAATGCTGACTCGCAACTGCATATTCGATCCCGCTTTGGCATTTTTACGGCTGCAGCAAAGACAAAATAATGCATTATGACACTCACAAAGGTCAGGCTATGATCGGTCAAGCTGATCCAGGTACGCTAGCCTCAGGTGAAGGTAATGATAGCACTGTATCACTTTGAATGTGCTGTCTTTGTTGTTTACTGACTATTTTCTGCCATCATCTATGTGATGCAATGATAGCACTGATTCCCAAGTAGTTCTTGGAGTTGCCACTGTCCGTGTGGATGGGGCAGTGCTGTAAAAAGTACATCATCATCACAATTCAGCCGTACCTTGGGCAACCCTCCCACGGAGGAGGGGCGCGGAATGAAGTCCAGCAAACCTGCAGAATCGACTTTCTGCTGCGATACGCGTTGGCGTTGAACAAACGCCAGGCATTGCTTGGACAGCACAAAATCGCACGGGCTGAAAATCAGCACCGCCAGCTTGCGCTGGGTAACGCCGTCGCCGCTGCTGCCTTCATCGCCAGACGATCGCCCTGGTGTATCACCTCGACTGGTGGCGATGCTGCCATTTGGCGCCGACCAATTTGAGGGTGATAAAATACCATCTCCTTCTTGGCCTTCGCTTGAGCGCTTGCGCACGGCAGAGTTGCCATCTGATGAGGCAAAACCTGCAAATCCAGACGCGCCGCTTGCGTGATCTATTGGAACCTCCAAGCACCACCAGGGAAAGCTTGCATGATGATGATGATGATGCATCTTTTACAACATTTCTGCATCCATATGGACATCGGCAATCATGTACGTTATTCAGAGTGGGAAGGTACGCACACGCATCGCAGGACTGGTGGGGGTGGGATATCACAGATTACAAGGTAAAGACATGGCTCTTGCGCTGGAAGTAACAAAGCCCCGGTCATAGTTGCACACACCCCACAATCCCATGCTATGTGTGATGGTGGCAAGTACCCAAAAAAACATGGTGTGCCATATGCCCACATGCTAGGGTGCTACTTCATTCCCTATCAATGAGTCAGGCTGGTCTAGGTACGCTTGCTTCGGTTGATGGTGATGGTTCCGCTGATTCCCAAGCAGTTGGACTTGCTAGTGTCTACATGGATGCGGTGGTGTTGAAAAGATACATCAACATCATCATTGCTGACCGGCTACAATCGTCCCTCCCTGTGGGCTCAAATACACCTCGTCATCAAAGCAAGCAGGAGACTGGGAACCACGCACCTAAAGGTAACGGCAAGTCCATTGCCAGGTCAGCAAAAGCGCCGTTATCCGCCACAACCGGTACACACACCTGCCCGGAGCTCTGCCACAACGCATCGGCCAGCATCGCCACCAAGCGTTGGTTCCCGCGCCGGTGATACTCAATCCAAGGATGCCTCAACACCGCATCTCTGCTGAGGCACAACCTCAACGCGCTCTGCACCGCCTCATGGTGACTGGCAGCCAAGCGTGCCGCGCCACAGTCCTGGTCATCGCTCGCATGGCTTGAGAACTCGGCAACGATGCTTGCAGACCCTGGCAATCCCTCATCGACGCCTTGACATGCCAGACAAATTGCCCCGTACCCAGGTAGGGCATCGGCATCTTCCCGTTTACTTTGCACAGAGGGATCTGCACTATCTCCTTCACGACCCTCCGCAAATGGCGCTTTAACAGGAGGCACAGTGGTGCTTGCACTGTGCTCTCGTGCATTGCCTCGGGCGCGTGCTTCCATAGGGTTCATGGCATTATGCAGCATCTTTTGGAGTCCGTGGGGTGGGGGGGTCCGTCTCGTGAGTGAGTGAGAGCAAGTTAAGCCTATGGAGCAGATCCTGTGACGGGCGGTGTCCAGTCATCGCTGCGTGCTTGAGGGCAAGCAACGCAGGCATTTCGTTGCACTCCACTGGCAGCGAAAAGATCTCCTGTATTTGTGGCTGCACTGATTTGAGCAGACCTTTCCTACCGGCAGCGTACAGTGCGTCCAATGTGTCGTACCTGCAGTCAACTCTGCACTTGTCTCGTGCGTCGCACATGCATGCAATACAATCACACCAGACAACACACCAGCATGCCCAGCAGCTGCAACTAGTGAAGACATGAAGTGCACGGGTAATTCATGCAATGGGTCTGCATATGCACGGCTGTCATCGCTGCATGTTTTCTGCCACTGGTTGGGCGATCATCGCAGGCAAGCAGCGCAATGTGGAAAAGAGTGATGCTTTCCGAATCGCTTGCAAAGAAGGGAGTGATGCTGCTTCGCGTGATCATGAGCGCAAGAGATTACGCGTGCCATGTCTTTCTGCATGTTGATATGTCTCATCATTTCATCACCACATGAGTTCCCATGAGTTTATCCCTGCCGGTACCCATCACATGAAGATGATGACGTATCATTTTACAACACTACCGCATCCACCCGGACATTGGCAACTCCTCACATCCATCGTCCAATCCATCATCTGACGCACTGGGCGTGCGCGATGATCATCACACAGCCGCGAAATTTGACTGATGGTCGCATGGTCACCTACCTTGAGAGCAGCTTAGCAGCTGGGCGAGCTCCAACTCCCATTCCCCCAACACCTGCCGACGCCTTCCCTGTCATCGCTAGGAACAACCTGCAATTTGCAGCCAGCAAGTTTTCCGCATGTAGTGTTTATGTTTCATAGTGACAGATTGATCCCCTTTTTTGCCAGCAGTTTCCTGGACGTGCTACATGCATGCGTCCTGACATGTAGAAAGAAGGATCCAACAAGTAACCTCGACGAAGGGTTTGGCCAATTTTTGTCATATCATGCCTGCAAATACAATTGCTACTTGCTCGTTACTTTATGTGTTTACAAGTATATTCCCAGCACAATCCCACAGAGCACTGCAACAACACTGCAGTAAAACAATCTATTCAGTTGCAGTGGAGTTATAACCATGACGCACCCCAAGGCATGCGGTTCAAAGCGACGAGACTCTACGAAGGACTGCTTGGTGGTGATGTTGAGGTATGGAGTGTGGAACTCCATCTCAGCTTGCGAGATGTTGTTCGAGAGCAGCTGCAACAGATCACAATCCCTGCTCACAATGAAGGTCGACGCCTGCTGAGCCTCACTTTCCTGAAAGCAGATGTTTCGGGTGATTTTTTCAGTCGGGAGACAGGTCGGCGGTATGGTAACTCCTTCCGAGCATGCCTGCGTCTTGTTCCGGTAGGGTTGAAACCCTGCTAAGCAAGTATCATGCGGAACCATAGACAAGGTATGGGTACATCTTACCTGTAGGATTCGAATTGCATGTGAAATATACTTGTCAGCCTCTCGTGCAGCCTGGACGCACGTGCAACCAGCTTCCTGAGCGGCTCTTATATTTGCCACCGTATGGGACTTCAATTGCGAGAAAGGGACCCCACGAGTTTGCTGCAATCGCCTGCGCCTGGACAAATAAGTGCCAGATCCATTGCAGGGCTTTGCTGGTGCGTCGAAAATGCAGAATGCATCAGTAGCTGACAAAACGAACAAGAAGTAACGGAGCAGATCTTGGAATGCAGTCGCGGTGCTCACTGGAGAAGTTGGTAATGCTTGTGTATGTGATTTGCTTGATTCACCAAGTTATTGGCGTCAAGAACAACGACGGTCGCCCTGCACGAGACGTCGAGCCCTCTATTACATCGGCCCTTGAACACGGAGTTCGGCACCCAACGCAGACTCACAAGCGATTTCCAAGATTGCTTAGCGAGAAAGTGAGAAGATGAGCCGCGTAAGCTTGCCATCACCTCGACACCACCAACTGCAGCACATTTGCTGCTTATGGCTGGGTATGTAGCCTTGCCCCAAAGGGTCCACACAACCCTTGTAAGCCTTCGCTGGATGTGGGCTTCCAATTGACCTTGCTCGCATCGCGTTAGCGTTGCTCAAGGAGTTACTCCACTTGCCAGTGTGTTATTGTTTTGCTACCGTAAGCTGGCAAGTGACGTAAGGGAAAAACAAGTCATGACGCTGCGCAATATAACTTATCAACGCGTGTAATGTCATGGATGTGGAAATCCTCAAATCTTTGCATGCGATGCTGCTTATGGCGCTCGACAGCATTGATATTGTCGACAATGGGTAATTACTCTTGATGCAACCAACCCTAAGTAGGGCACCATGCCACCTAAAGGGAAGGGAGTAGTCAATGATACTGCGCCCGCTCCCAATTTGATCGATAAGCTTTTTCCAGCGTGGAACGATGCGGACGTTGCTAATGACAAGGCTGGCCAGGTTCAGGGTACGACTTCATCACACCTTGATGTCAAGATACTATGACGAATGCTGTGGAAGGGC
This sequence comes from Nuphar pumila, assembly GCF_984573655.1. Taxonomy (NCBI): domain Eukaryota; kingdom Viridiplantae; phylum Streptophyta; class Magnoliopsida; order Nymphaeales; family Nymphaeaceae; genus Nuphar; species Nuphar pumila. The sequence continues at coordinate 34,151 of NW_028323561.1, read as the reverse complement.
ACTCGCGTTTGATTGTTGATGGAATACTGTTCATCAACGACGTCCAAGATGCTTCCATATCGTTCAGCGACATCATGCACCATCGTTGTCTGGTCGGGGCTGTCTAGGGATAGCTGGCACGGAACATCAATGTCGTGGGACTTCCTGGGTCACTTGCCGTGGCCATGAGGTTTATGTTTGTCTGGTTTACAAGTATAAGATGACATTTTGCGTTGGCACATATTCATGGCTTGTTCGAGGCTTGGACGACACTATTGGCATGAAGATGTGAAACAAGTGCACTGCACAGCACATTGTCGGTCTGTTGGTGTTGCTTCTGTGCCTCGAGAAGCATTTCATCGTCACGTACGCTCGGGTATCGTTGATGAGCACTGTTTAACACCAATTAGGCATCACGACACAAAACGATGCTGCGCCCGCTGGTCAGTCGACTAGCAAGTGAGGCCTGGAGCAAGGGTGCTTCCGAGGCTAGCTGGGTTTGAAATCTTACGATGCATTGGGTACATTCCCATCATTCAAGCTCAAGTCTTCCACAGCGCTTGTCGCACGCAAGGGCTCAGAAAATTTGCAAAGCAAGGGAGACAGCCCATTGTTTTCGCATGAGCAATGGACCCGAGGTTGACGATAGTGCAAAAGCTCCATAGGACTGAAACCGCAGAACAAGAAGGTAACACGGAAACAAAACACGCTTTTGAACCGATGGACAGAGAAGAAGCATGAGATGGTTGCGCTGCGCTAGCGTGCACGCTGTCAAAGTTCATAAGAATAATCGCCAAGAAGCAGCATGTGAGTGTCGGCAAGACAGCACTATACCTAGTACTGGTGCTGTCTTGTTTGTTGACAATGCTGTCTCTTGTGAGGCGTATATCATTGATTCTTTGTCTCTGGTATGCACAGGTGTGTTTGAGGACATTGATGGACTGGTATTTCCTGCCGAGACGAAGCACTGGTTGGACTGCTGGAAACGGCCGGATGATGTGGTCATTGGAAAATCCAAGGCCGACGTGGTGGAGATGGAGCGCTTGGAGGTCAATGGACAGAAGCTTCTGGGCGGCACGAGCGGCCGTGTCTTTAAGGGGGCGCTATATTTTGGGCACCCACACTTGAATGGCTCATGGGCATCTTTCTTTTCATCCAGCAGATCCAATCTCAGGTCCGCCTTGCATTCCTTCCTACATCAGTCACTTCGAATCGGACTCAAGTCAAACGAGCTGCTCCAGCCAGTCATCACCGTCTCGTGAGTGCTTGATGATTCACCCATTCATGAACTGACATGCCAGTGGCAGGGCATTGAATGCATCCTCGCACACAACTCCTCTGCCACATGCTGAGGTGCTGAGCATGTGTTATAAGTGGGAGATGTACGTATAGTCAAGAAAGTTATTAGATCAGGCAGTGCGAGCACATTTTCCAATGAGTGTACCCGATCCATATTTGAGAATGTCGAGAACATCAGCATTGTCCCATGGTCGATAAGTAGAATCATGTAACCGATTGTGCGTATCATATTGCAGATCTCCAAGGCTTTTGTTTTTGGCAAATGTTGCGCGAACTATGCCATCAAGTATACCAGATATTCAGTGAATTCTTGGGGTCATCATGGTGCCTCGAGCGATGAAAAACAAGCCATGCAGATCCCCAAGGGCGGCTACCTCTTTGAGCTCATTCATCCGCAGGCCGCAGGGCTGCCAATCATCTCCTCGAGCGGCAAGTACCACGTCAAACTCTGGATCATGGACAAATGAGGCGTGTTGTCGTCGACGACCGCGTCCCAGTCGACCTCTTTGGCCGCGCGTTGTGCGTAGGCTCGCGCCCGCTGCAGCTCTGGCCCATCCTGCTCTCCAAAGCGCTCTTCAAAGTGTCAACCGCGTACCACATCCTCGGCCGCCGCTTCCCAGACCAGGTCCCTGCGTTCCACTGGCTTACCGCCTGGCCGCTTGAAGACCTCGTGCTGCCATTAAACGGCATCTCCGTCCCTGATGGCGAGCTGTTTGACCGCCTGGAAGCTTCCGTTCGAGAGCACGCCATTCCCACAAAGCGCCGCACCATCATGTCCGCTCATTTGAAGATCCGCAAGGAGCCTGACTTCCCCCCCCCCGCGTGTTTGTGTTCTGCGGGCCACCTGGCGTCGGCGTCGGCGCCGTTCTTAAGAGCTTTGTCCAAGCGTACCCCAACCTCTTTGCCGAGATCGTCTCGCACACCACCCGCGCTCCCAAAGAGCACGAGGTCGAGGCCTGGACTACTTTTTCACAGACAAGCCATCTATCAGGCGTGTGCCTCCTATCTGCTTGCGACAAATTGCATTGTTTAGGCACCTACCAGCCCATCCATTAGGCGTGTGCGATAGCTGTACCTCTTTCGCCTTTCATCTGCGACCGCAGTTTTTTGTGTAAGCATGTGTTCGTCGTCTATCAGGCGTGTGTTTGCTCCCCGTGCTCTCCTGTTTCCAGTATTAGCAGATGCCTTGTGATCGACAAGCTTCCCCCGCCGTTGCTCAGCATAGAGTGTTTGTGGAAGCAAAGAGCTTGCCAAGAGTAAAGAGCAAACATGTGCAGCGGCAGTGCGTCGCTCACACGTTGCCGACACAAATGGCTTGTCCAGCGCCTCCGAGCGGGGTGGCCGAGCTCTTCTTACACTATTAAGGCCCCAGCCACACCGAAGGCTCGTCGTCCATTCTGACTGGAGCAGGATACCCAAACATTAGCAGCACGCAGCACGCCATTCAAGCCTCTGTCAGAGCTGTACCAAAGCATCCGTCAGTTGCACAATTCTCAGATCATCAACAACAAAAGCTGGATGATAAAACGCATCATTTCTAGACCCAAGCATCCGCTTTGCACAGACTTTGCCGAGTTGCAGTTGTGAACAAACTAGCACTCATCCCATGTCTCACGCAGAATGGTGGATGAGCTTTGCAAATGGCTCTGATCCAGCTGCCTTGACCACCAACTAACTCATCATAGGTTGCAGGGCGATGCAAGACAACGGCGAGTTTCTGGAGGTCCAGAGCATCGAAACCGTGCACGGGAGGAGGCAGCTGTACGGAACGTCGTACGCAAGCATCCGCTCAGTGGCAGCAGGGGGCAAGATCTGTGTGGCGGCGCTGGACATCAACGGTGCAAAGGCACTGCACGACGATGACCGCATCAATGCTGTGTTCATCTACATTGCCCCCCCCAACCTCGGGGTCCTCGAGAAACGCCTGCGGCATCGCCTCAAGGAGCATGAATCCACAATTCGCAAGCGGCTTGCCTGGGCTACAGAGCAAGTGCGTCTTCGGACCGTGTGCTGCTGATGACGTACCGCAAGGCGGCGCTGTGTACTGTGCATATGCAGCTTGGCTCAGCTTCTGTTTCTCGTGGTTGAGCTTCCGATGAACGTCACAATTGCATTTGACGTTCACAGCGTTGTCAGGACTGCAAGCGGTATGGAATTACACGATGGACATGGATCACATCCAATGCGCCACGCAGCTCTCCTTCCCGCCGAGCTAATTTTGAGAGCAGCGCAGTCGCCTGCCTGGAGTTTCTTCGGCATGTATCAAGTTCTACATTCTGTGTCCTGTACAGGTCAAGCTATCAAGCAGCCCTGGCCTCGTGGATATTGTTGTTGAGAACACGAGCGACAAGAAACAAGTCTACTGGACATCAAGGAGGCCATTGCCCGGCTATCACCCATCGTGCGCAACCGGCTGCATGGCATTCCTGCCTACATTCTTGACTACTCCGACCTGATCATCGCAAACCAGGTGGAAAAGCCATTCTTGAAGCCGATTCTTCTGTGTGGACCGTGCACGACCGAAAAATGGGAGTTCTTGCAAACCCTGGCGGACGAGTTCCCGGATGTGTTCGCTTTCCCTCAGCTTTACACTGACGAGGCTGAGTCTGACCCACCAGACCCGTATGACAGCCGGTGTGTCTTCACATCACCTTGAACGCCATCGATCCTGCGGTGGTGGTGATGTATCTTTCCACAACACTACCGCATCTATATGGACATCGTCGACATTGATGGTACATGAGCAGACACCGCATACAAGCTTTCATAATGTCGCAGGATCTGCATGGTTGCAGGCCGTTTTGAAAGGGAGGGCAACGGGTTTGCCTAAGCAGCGTTCATGACGTTGATATGACCGTAAACTGTCATACAGATCAGAGATCACCATTTCAGACAGAACCCCTTGAGTGTTGCAAGAACAAGCCATGGTTCTCAAATGGGTGGGCATGGCGAGCGCCCGATAAAAATGCATGTGCACATTCCTGACAGAAACAAAAGTAGTACAACGCGGAGATTGCAATGCAGAGAACACCGGCCAGGAACGTCAACAAAGCCAACAGCAGGGGGGAGGCGCCCCATGACTCCTGCGATGACAGCAGTGCTATCGTCAAACACCTCCATGGACCCCCCCCCCCCCCAAGCTGACGCCGTAGCCGAAGATATCCGAGAGGATAACCTGCCCCGTCACACCGTGTTCCCACCGATCACCGCTTTGTTGCCAGAGCCTGAGAATGAGGACCCTGAGGGGCCTGTCACGATCCTTCCCAGGCCCTTCCCAATGCAGCCCGTTCGACTCACCAAGCAGGAATTTGACAGCATGAAGCACCAATTTGTTGAGGTGCATGAGCAGCTGTTCAAGCACGAAAAGGTCACACGACGATACGGTATGAATCATCATCAGCTCAATCACGCGCTTGTGCAAACACCGGGCATGCGAGTGACTGCACAGCCAGATAAAGTCATGCGCAGGGAAAGACTTGCTAATGCAATGAGCAACAGTGGATCTGCCTCTGTGAGGTGATGGCAGCTTATGATCAGTGTGCGGCGAGGAATGGTGTTTTGCGCAATCGCTGCCGACTGATGATCCGAACAGCTTTTGACGCTGTTTTGGCGGATTCTGGAGGTCAATGAGGCAGGGGGAGGCTCATGCACGCAAACCATAAGGACCACCTGCTGCACTGGGCTTCAGCCTTGACTGAATTACGAAGTTACAAGTGGCTGTGTGGTTGGTTTGACCAGCTTACGTTGTGCAGCAAGTACACATGTCATCATGATTTTCTTGCCACCACACGCTCCCCTTACCCCCTTTTGTTGCAAGGAGAGGCGCAACAACAGCGCACCAAAGCTGACGATCTTGTGAACTGGTGCGTGCAGCTGTCCGAATGGAGGAGCTGCAAGCGATCATGCATCAAGGCAAGCTGCCCCTGCTTGATGTTGAGCTAGCCTCAGCGCAGCAATTCCGCGACCAAAGCACAGACTGCTTGTCCATTTTCCTTGCTCCGCCATCCATTGAGGAGTACCATGCGCGAGTGACGACGCACCTCACCGAGACCGAGCGAGCTATCTCCAAATACCTTCTCGAGGCGAGGCGGCAGATTGCCCAAGTCGCAAAGGCCGGGTTCTACAACGAGATCGTGACCAACGACAAGATCAATATGACAACAGAGCATCTCATCGACATTGCCAAGAAGTACCGACCCGACGTTTTCAAGGACATCTCAACAGGTGCGTAGAGATCGGTGCTTCGCCAGGCAGATGTGTGGGTCTGTATCCCTGAATATGCATGATATTTGGGGCGGAACTGGGGTTCAAACCCCATTCTATCAAAGTGCTGGCAGTGATCTCGCTTTGCACTTTGCTGGCTGTCAGTTGCCTGTACTCTCAATGCGGCTTCAGCGTCGCATCATGGGTTGGGTATGCATGTCACATTGTCGGAGGTGCAGGGCGTGAGGATCTCAAGTATCGCTCAAGTATCGCCCTAGTCCTTGTGGGTGCATTGGTGTTGCAAGACGCATCACCATCATCAACATTATATCATCACACAGAAAAGAGCAGGAACAAGAAGACGGCACTGGCCAAAAGCAACCTGACACTCAAGTTCGCATCACAACGCAAGCCTGCCCTGAACGCGCTGCAGCTTGCACGAGCCAAAAGCCCAAGAGAGCGCCGGTACTTCACAGCGTTGTACCTGCATAGGGCGATGCTGAGTTCCCAAAGCGTGTTGGTGATGAATCCTGCCTTGTTCACCACCCGCCCAGCACTTGCAGTCATTGGGTGCAGTCATCATCATCGTCAGCATCATGCCGAATGGCGCTGCATTGCGCGGTGCAGGTGAGGAAGACGCAAACTCAAAAGAGCCTGCAAGGAACATCCGCGTCATCTATCTGGTCGGCCACCCACTGCTCTCAAACGTAGAGCAAATCAAGGAGCAGCTCATAGCGACGTTCCCCACAAAATTGGGCAATATTCTGGAGTGCACCACGCGCAAGCCTGAGAAGAACGAAAAAGACGGCGAGGCGTTCCGCTTTCTGAAGCTCGCTGACCTCGAGAAGCTCCAAGCGGAGGGCAAGGTTCTGAGCTGGCGCGAGGAATCGGGGGACACGTACTGTACGAGCATCGTTGATGCTGAGGCCATGTACAAGGAACACGGGAAGATTGCTCTGGTGACCGTCAGCGATGACAAGGCGCTGGAGATGGTGCAAGCTGGGCCTAACCTCAGACAGCTCATCCTTCAGGTACGAGCGCACCCGTGTTTTGCCAGGCCGAGTGCATTTTGGGTTGAAGCGCGTGAAGATACATGGTTTTTGGGGGCGGAATGCGGTTGAAACTCCCTTCTGGCAAAACACTGGCGCACACGCTTTGTGTTGGTGCCACGGCTGCGCCTTCATGAGCGTACGTTGGTGTTGTGCTTGAAACCCTGTGGACGATCGTGGGGCGGGCGATGCAAAGATTTGGAAGGGCTGCTAGCGATACTGAAGCCTCAGGTGATGTCGTCCACTATATGCCGATGTGATAGATACTGCGTTTGGCATTCGAGCCTATCTGAGGGTCCATCTGACGAGCATGCCCTTTTCTGCCATGTACACCGGAACGCAAGGCCAGGCTCTCGAGCGGTCCGATGTACATAGCCAGCCCTTCTTGTGAGGGGAACGGTGCTGGCACGGCATTGAAAACAGACTTCCCTCCCAGACATCCGGTACAAGCTAGACATCCGTGACACGGCGGACATCAATTGATTAATGGCACCTGACAGAGGTTTGAAACTACAAGCGATTCATGCCGACCACACCTCGGCAAGAGGGCCGTGGGCACCTCTTTCCATGCCCAGCTGTCTCAACAGTTCAAATAATAGCAGTGCGTCGCCAGTCCCTCTGCATTTTTGGGTCCACATACCCAGAAATAAATGAGGTTTTTTTGGAAGAACATGGGGGTCGAAACCCATTCTGGCGAAGCACTGCGCAACAGCAGGCCGTGCAGAAGGAGCTCAGAAAAAGCATATACAGGTGACACCAAGCGAAGGAGAGCGCATCATACGAGCACATGACCGCATGCCAGAAGAAGGGATGGCCCTCGCCATCAATGCAGCAGCGACAACGTGCGAAAACCTCCTTATAGCTCGCGTGCCGACCGTCATCGACGATGAGCTCACTCTCGCCGTGACGGACATCCGCAACTGCCTGGCCGCCATCCTCAAACATCACATCACACCCACCCCCGACCCGCTCATCATCGCCGGGCCATTTAGCAGCGGCAAGCGGCATCTTATTCAGCGCATGCTGACGCTGTACCCCAATGGCTTTGAGCTTCCCCCAATCTACACGACTCATCCTGGCATGCAAGGCGGTCTGTACCGGCAAGTGGATCAGGAGTTTCTGCAGGAGCTCCGGCGAAAGGGGCACTTGGTGCACGATGAGGTGGTGATGGGGCATTCTTGTGCGCTGTCGTATGTCGACATTCGAAGGTACGCTAGTGTCACTCTCTGTGCAAGTCATCGAACGAGTGCAGAAATGCTCTCCTTCAAAGACAGCATCTGCTGATGGTCTGTTTGTCTGTCCCACATGGAACATTTGGTCCATATAGGCGTGTGCCGAGGCTGCAAACAGCTGTCAGATGTTCCATCAGCACTGCCTCGAGGTGATCTCAACGTTGCTTGGGTTGCAACTAAAGCACACCAAGCAACAATCTACATGACACGACGAGTATTCTGCAGCAGTTGACTCATGACCAGCTGGCGAGTGTCGAGCTGACAGTCAACAACTCGGAAGTAACGATAATAAAGGCAACTATACTAAGACAACCATAGTATAGTCTGTTGTTGTCAACAGTACAGTTGACACACTATGCCAAGCCAATAGCATAGTGTGCCAAGTCTGCAATGGTCGCCTCTCGTAGAGGCTAGGAGTGCTGACCAACGGGGCATAGGCTAGATAGATCAGATAGACTGAGACATCGAAGGAGCATGCGCAGAATTGCTGCGGACGGGCGCATCTGCCTCATTGAGGCGGAGAGCGTAGCGGCCGTGCGAGCCATCCGCGACTTCGGCCTTAAGGGCTATGCCATCCATCTCGGCCCCGCGAACGATGAGCATCTCATGAGCTTGGTGCGCTCCGAGCTCGGGAGCGAACCCCCAGTCGGCTACGCTGCGGAAGACGCCGTCCAGCAGTTCTACGACGTTGTCAAGGCGGAGGTGGACCTAGCTCACAGCAGCCCTGAGCTGTGGGACGCCATGATCAAGCTCGCGGAGAAACCAGAGTCGTCGTACTTCCGCATGATGGAGGCTATTGCGGACAAGTTCCAAGAGATCGTTCCCCCCTGCCACGTGTGGGGCTTTGGCTCGCAGCTGTGGGACAAGAGCAAGCGTGTGCATGGGTCACGGCCGCTCAACATGATGCTCCTTGGACCTGTCGCTGCTGGCAAGACAACCGCGGCGATGAAGCTCGCCAAGAGCTTTGGCATGAAGCACGTCAATGCAGGCGCGCTCACGTTGTTCCTCGTATTGTGCCCTTGGCCACCGCACGCATGCCACATACAAAAGTCGGGTTTCCTCGAGGCCATTGCTGTTGCTAGCTACAAGTGATGATGTACGGTTGACAGTGCGCACCCTCTGCCGGCTGGTCAGCGTTTTGCAAGTCAGTGAGACTTGCGGGTCTACATGCCGGAAAATGCATGAATATTGGGAACAAAGGAAGGTGTTGGGGCCCAATCAGGCGAATCACTGCACCTGCTGCGGAACCAGCAGCAGCTGGAGAGGTGCAGATTGGGGTGAACTTGGTATGCGGCAATAGCTCAACTGTGGACATCCTGCCAGGGAAGTTCTCTTATGGTGCAGGAGACCTGTTGTACGAGGAGGTGCGCCAGCGCACAAAGCTGGGGTTGAAGGCAAAGCAGTACTTGGACGCGTCAAGGCTCGTCCCGGACGACATTTTCAATGCCATGGTGTATCAGCGCCTGTCGCAGGCGGACGTCGCGGACATGGGCTTCTTGCTCGATGGCTATCCGCACACCAAGGCCCAGATAGACTTTCTCACCAGCAAAGGCATCTTCCCTGACAAGGTCCGTTCCTCCAACACTGATGCTGTGTTGTTGTGCTTGCGTTTGGCCAGGGAACAATGACTCCGCTTCCACGATACGCACCTGTCTGGGAGTCCATGAGAATGGACATCTGCAGACATTCCCAAGGGCATGCCTTATCTACTGTAGTATCATCTTTTCAGCGGTGAACCTCAATGTTTCTTCAGACCAGGTGCTCCACAGTCTACAGTGAGAGCTCCACTTCCATGACATCTCATGAAGGCTGATCTGAATGTCGTCGATTGTATGCGATGTCAAGGGATGCACCGGCACAGCGCATGTGCGTCAGTGCCGTACAGAACCCTCACCTAAACGTTGGCCTTGGAATGAAGGTGATCTTCCTCACGGTAAAGCATGCAATGGTGTTTGACCGAACCAAGTGGAGGCGAGTGGACCATGACCAGGGCCTGAGACCGTATCACATTCCCTCCCCAGCTCCTGGGGCACCTCCAGCGATGTCAGCCGCCGTAAAACCACTTAAGGCGGACGGCACGGTGGACGAGACCATCCTTGCACGCCTCACCGTGCGCCACGACGACACCGAAGAGAATGTGAGGAACAGGCTTGCACTGTGGGACAAGTACAACCAGGAGGTGCGTTTGCTGGTGGAAACTCTAACGCCAACAGTGCTCCGCCAGATTGGGTTCCGATCCCCAAACCTGTCCCTACAGTTCATGTATTTTCTAGGGCGTTTAGTCCTGCAAATCACCCGGTCTGACAAACCGCTGCACACCACGCGGGGCAAATAGAAACGGGAACCTGTGTGCACCATGTAGATGTTCCACGGCTTCTACTCTTGAGCGCGGGCGCAGGTCCCATTTGACCCATTTTCCCAAAGGCTGCATCGTCGTAGCCTTCTTTTGTAGATCCCGTAACCGGAGAGTGCAGCCTCTGTCGCACGCATTCCAATGGCTGCAAGACTGTAGATTTGATGCGGATCAATGCAACGCTTGAGAGCGATGACAGGGAGTAGCTGTTCAGAACTGACCGCATGCATGAAGAGCCAGGTCGCACCAAGAACTACTAAGCTGTGCACTGTGGTAGAGATGAGGAGCACACAGGGTGGAGATTTATTAGCTATACACGGTTTATGCCACTGAGCTGGCGGGTGATCCTGACGTCACCATCACACTTTTCTCACACAAACGTCGCGCCCATTCCGAAGCCCTCACACAACGGAATTGAATGCGACCGGTCTTATTGAAAGCAGTGATCAAAACAAATCTTAGCTCTGTCGGGAGTGTTTGACCTAGTTGTGCATACTTTGGCAGATAAATTTTTCGCGGATTTCACATCGCCCGTAGAGGGTCAAGACGTTGAGCAAATGTGCTGAAAAAGCGCGAAATGAGTAGGTAAGAGCGGTAAACGCTCCGGGCCGAGACGCGTCTGTACATATTTTTAAATTTACAATCGGACAAGTATTGAGAAAGTTGTGGTTACGGGAGTGCCGAGGATACTCATGACTTTGGCCATAGGGTACTGCGCCTTAATCAGCTCGTATGGAGACGTATGAAGGCTCTATAGACAGAACTCGGAGCGTACTACAATGTTGATACCGGCGGGATTTCGAGAACTTGAGTTTCCAGACCACAGTCGCAGCTCAAAGATGGGCTACACCACAACAGGTTTTCGCGCGAAGTATGGGATGACTTCATTTGGGCCCAACTACCCGTGATAGACGCTACAGGCCATGAGCTTTCGGGAGTGATGTGAAGCCACATATGCTAAAAAAACCACGCTGCAAGCTGGTGCAACTGTTTCGTCTGTGCACGTGGGGGCTTGATTGTGTGGCATGGCGCCTACGTGCACGTATATGGCAATCATTCATAGGACTGTATCTCCGGCTTCACAGCACACCAGGGCAGGGGACCACCGCAAAAACATAGCAATTGCACTTGTGCATGATGTCAGGAGGGCGGGGGGAGCCCCCCTCTCGGCCAAGGGTCGGGGGGGGTCGAGGGGGCAGCCACCTTGTCACCCCGAAAATACACTACTGCAGGGGGGTATGCTGGGTTTGGTGCTATGTAATTCGCATGACATGTCAAATTTTGATATGTTCGAGCCCTTCACCATGTCAAGGGCCGTCTGGGCTGTCGATTGAGCCATTGCAAGGTGGGTGGTTCAAGTCAGCATGTCGTAAATCCGGCCATTTCCCTGTGTATAGCTAATAAATCTCCACCCTGCATGCATTGAATGAGGTTGTCGCAGTGACTCAGCGGTGACTGGATTCAACACATGTAGGTCCGCGCATGCTATAGCAACGTGTCGTATACGCTGTCGGGCGACGGAGACGTCGACAAGATCGTCAAAGATGTCTCGGACTTTGTCACGCTGGAGGAGCGCTTGGCAGATACCATCAAGCCGGTTGAATCGTCGTCGCTCTTCGACCTGCAGTACCAGGTGGTGGACACGATGAAGTACCGGCGCACGCCTCTGGTACGGCTGCGGCAAGCCGACGGCGAGACCTTCTGGGTAAAGATCCGGGAGCTGGCCGCCAACTCCCAGTCACTCAACATGCACCAGCAGCCGGCCATGTTTGCGCATGAAACGCGTCTTGTCCACGATAACATGCTGCAACCTGGTGCCACTCCCCTACTCCTCGTGAACTCCCCCGAGCCGGTCTCGCTTCTTCTCAACCTATCTCCGGCTCCTCAAAACGACGTCCACCGCACTGGCCTCCCCCCCCACAAGATCCTGTTTGTCACAGGCGCTGCAGGCGTTGGCAAAACGCAGCTCATCAAGATGCTGACGACGTCCATGCCGGAACGCCTCGTCACGCCGATGATGGTAGCAACGTCAAAGATCTCCTGGTGCGACAACGTCGAGTTGATCGACGAGTTCCAATACGTGCGGTACGAAGAGAAGGGGTTGTACCTCTACAACGCTGAGCTCACGACCGGTGCGAGGTGGGCGCTGTGCAAAGACGAGGTGCTGGCGTGCGTCAAGGGTGGCAAGGGCGTATTTCTCGTCGTGGAGGAGCATCCGGTGGGTGTGATTGCGGCGCGTGCCGCGGGCGTGCCCTGCCTTGTCGTGCACGTGAAAGCGCCGTCCGTAGACGCGCTCGACCAGCGGCTACGGAGCTCATGCAAATCATACGAGGAGCAAGAGATCTGCCAGTTTGTGGACAAGGCGGCCGGCCAGGTGGCTGCGCTCTCGGACCCTGGCATCTGCGACATGGAAATTGTCAACGACGACGCAAAAGTCGCGCACGCGATGCTCCGCGCATTCATGACTTCGCACTGGGACGTCATCCCGCAGCCGGAGGACTGCCAGGCCGTCGTCGAGGCATACGAGTGGCAGCAGAAGGGTCCATACAGAACTGTCCGTCGCATGCAGCACGTCGCTGCAACGTCGTCCACCATCCAGCTGCCTCGTGGCCGCCATCTCATGCGGATCACGGTCGACCCAAACTACGTGCACGCCGTCACGGTGTGGAGCCAGGACGATTTCAAGCTGCAGGACGCACCCGAGATCCTCCGCACAGACGAAAAGGTGCACGTCCTCGAGGCAAAGGACTTGATTGATGCGATGCCGGCCGGGCTGTGGCGCGTCGGCTGCCGTCACACTTTCAAGGTGCCGCAGCCCTGCTGCATGAACGTGCAGTTCCGGTGTGCACCTGAGGCACTCCAGCGGCAGACACAGCTGCTGCTGATCAACAACGACTCGGGCGCACAGACGGCGTTGGTGCTGGGATGTGCACGGGGGCTTGCGATGGAACCAAATCATAACGGCTACACAATCATGGCGCTCGTGCACGCGGTCACTCCGATCCCCCCCTCCGCGTACCGCCTCCGCCTCATGTCTGACTCGCCGCTCGACGCGTTCACCGCGATTCCGAGCACGCGCTCCGAGCACTTTCAGGGCCAGTACAGCCCCAACTGTCAGGCGACGATGTGGCGCTACGCGCTCGCTCCGCTACAGGCCTGCCAGGTCGCCATCCGCCTGGTCGCCAGCCACCCCGGCGTGGCAGGATCGCTGAAAGTCGAAGCCGCCGGCCAAGCAGCACCCGCGAAAGGCGCGGCAGCAAAGAAGGGCGCCAAGCCGGCCACTCCGCTCGTCGGGGAGGGCGCAGCCCCGCAAGTGCCGCTCGTCGAGATCGCGGTGACTGCGGAGTCCATCATCCCCGTCATTCACATCCCCCCAGGGCGCCATGTGTTGACGTTCTCACTCGACCGCGATGCGTGTGACTTTGACATCAAGCCAAACGGCAACATCGCAGAAATCGACGTCGACACGCGATCAAATACCCAGCTGTTGGAGCCGCCGCCGATCCACTGGTCCGTGTTCATTGCGCCAACGGCTGACGAGAAGTCTTGCCCGTGCATTGCAGACGACAGCCGCGAGAAGGCCTGCCAGGCAATCCTCCAAGACTGGGTCAACCAAGGCCCCGGAGGCGCCAAGGAACGTCCCACCAAAAGTGCGGAGGCAATGCAGAAGTACATCGTGCAGCGTAACCAGCAGCTGGAAGGCAGCGAGGATGCCCAGACTGTGGTGTGACTCCTTTCTTTCTTTTGTTTTCAACAGTGCAAATTATAACATACAAAACAACACATGGCACACTTGACGCAGCCGCATGGATCTAGTTTTGAGAATTTTGATGAAGATTTCGTAGCTATCGAAGTTACATAAATCGATGTTTGTCATTTGATCGCATCTGATGTCTGTTGTTTGCTAATTTCAAAGTACCGAGCATGTGAATGTAAGCAGCGTTTACATGCATGTCAAAGTCGTCCAGCTGTGGCAACTGCATGCATACCCAGGCAATGCAAATGCGTGCCCCATGGGCTGCTGGTGGCACCTAAGTGAAAGAGTCGTCCAGCTGTGACAACGGACACACCATCTGCATGCGACGCAGTAACCATCACCCGAAGGCAAGCGATTTCCATGCAGGTGAAGCCTTGGGCTGGTGAAAACCTGAAGCTTCGGCTGGACGCTGCATCCACAGAGCGCCTGTCCAGTGAAGACACCGTCGTGGAGGCGAGCCAGTTACTCAGCGAACGGATGGAGATCCTGGCAACACTGCTGGACAGAAATGTAGAGGCCGCTCAGCAAATAACAACCACAGCCAAAGAGGCTGAAAAGCATCGGCAACAAAGCTTAGAACGTGTGCGCGAGCAGCGGAGTACACAACGGTTTGAGATTATTGAAAAAAATAATGAGCTGGCCACTCGCCGTGCCGCTCTTGTGGCCGGCATGCGCTCCAAGGCCATGGAGGCACGCTGAATCAAGGGATGGGACTTGCGGAGGCGGGCATGCATTCTGTTTGGCTGGGGTGCAATGTGAACCAGGGAAGCAGGCCAGGTCGTTGCTCGCTTGTGCCTTTGTGCCGTGGTGAGAGGCCGGCATGTATTTGCAGCCTCGGGCGACGATTCATCTTTCTATGAAATGGATTCTATTTCTGCTTCGTAAGAATGTAATGGATTCTGTCTCTGTTTTGTAAAGTCGGCCTTTGGGAGAACGTGTTTCATGGTTCGGCAGCATGCAGGCCGACAGAAATGCGGTTGCCATTGCAGAATGTAAACATCCTCTTTGCAGAGTTTTACCCCTCTCAGAGTTTTTTTCAGAGGCAAACGTGTTACATCCAGCTGAATTAGATCAGGCATATATGACTTGCCAAAGCTGTCATGCAGCGCAAGAAAGGTATGACGACAGAGTACGATATTGAATGGAAAGCTTTACAGACCTGGCATGGAGATGGCAGAATGTTGTCATACTGTGTCACTCAAGAGAGTGTCTTCAAAATTTGCAAATGACATCATGCACACGTGTCACTCTATCACTTTGCTACATGGGCACCATTCAATGCATACAGTGCTGAAGGGACCAATTGTTTGATGTCTGATCTGTATTACATGAGGTATGCCAGGACACACACAAGCTCGCTCACATGGAGGCCGGCATCAATGCATCAACCAATGTGTCAATCAGCCGCTCTGAAGGAGAACGTGGGTCTTGGAGGGCTGCTGCCAGTTGGGGGTCATCAGCTGAACGATCACGCGCACAGAACTGTCACAAGCGCTTCAACGCATTCTGGGAAGCGATGGCAACTTGCGGGGTCACGTATGGATTCGCCTTCCCAAGCAGATGGGCATGTTGGGGAGGGGGCTGGTCAGGGAATAGTCCGTACAATGCGAAGACGATCGGCGGTTGAGAAAAAGGGGGTCTGGTAGCGCCATTGAAGCGTCCCAGGTAAGATAGTTGAGTGGAACAAGAGGGAGTGACTCCAGTCAAGAGCCTCGCAGTCTGCTGTCTGCAAACGGGAATGGGGCGATCTCCAGTGCTTCGCCAGAATGGGTTTCGACCCCCATTTGCAAACCCAGGATGCACAGAGTTTTCAGGCATCTGGACCCACAAAATTGCAAGCTCTGGCGAAGCGCTGGTGATCTCTTAGCTCGATTCTGCTCTGATTAGAAAGGTGCGATCGACCACGGAGGGATTTCATAAGGAGGGGAGGAGCTACCAGAGAAAGGGCAGCAATGAGTGTGCTAACCCTGGTATCCCAAGAAAGCCCATGACTTGCAAGCCACCTGTCGCAGTAAGGCAGGTGTCATGTTGCTCAGTACGAGTCGCACGTTGCCACATCGGGGGCGGTGCGGAACTGGCAGCCGCAGTGCTCGCTGAACCATGCTCCCTTGGTCCAGTTGTTGAGTGCATGCTTGCAGCAGCCCGAGCACCACTTGCTCTCGCAGTCTGGCATGGTGCCCTCCGCGTAGTAATAGGATGCCACCTGCAGCATGGCGCTGATGCCAGCTTGATGCAGTTGCAAGCAGGGTGACTGTTGCCTTACTCAGGCACTTACCAGCGCCAGGGCAATCAACAGTGCAGCTGTGCAGACTATAGACAGCACTGGCACAAGGAAAGACATTGCCATTTACCCCCTGTTAGGGCACGAGATATCATCTGTGGTGCAGCTATTCCGCATCCGTTTCAGGGCAAGGCAAGCAGAAGAACTAAGGCTCCTAGAGCAAGTGTGAGTCTCTGAGCATTTCTTGATGGTCAGGTAGAGACATGGGCGCCAACTCCTCATGCCATTCAAGATGTTGTTACCAAGTTACCAAACTTGAATATGACCACGCGTGCCCCCCCTACCCCAACAGATCCATCAACCCTAGGTTAGGATGTGTCATCGCTGATTTGACGTCAACCCTTATGACAGAAGCCAACACGAAACAGAGTTTCACGTGCCTAAGGGCAGCAGCACTGACAGATGTGCAGCAATGCACGTGCACTCTGGAATGTCAAGAGGTTTCATAATGCACTAAGGTGTCCTTGCGAGCCAGCCTTTCGTGAAAATTGGTCAGAAGGAAGGCAACAAGGCATCTTCAGAAGCCACACAAATTTCACACCAGGCCATCAGGCCAGCAGGGACAGCAGGACATGAGGGGTGCGTAGCAATGATGGCCATGAACATGAGGAGGGCGTAGCAATGTTCAGAATGGTGCAGCATCTCCTTGAGATGATAAAGATCATTGAGATAGAGATAAGAGGGATAATGAGATCATACCGAGCCGCTCACTGTGGAACCAGTGCCACTGGAGCTGCCCTGGGTGACGGCCTGGGCGGTGCCGTCGTTGGCAAGGACCGCTGTTGTAGATTCCACGCCGCTGGTTTTCGATCCTCCGGTCTGGAAGTTGGTTGCCGCATCCACAAAGACTTTGCAGCCCTCGCTGGTTGCCTGTGACTTGGCAATGGCCTGCACTCTAGTTGTTTTACTTTGGCGCCCTTTACCACACCCGGTTTACCCCGCACAACTAATGTTGAGTAGTGGTGAAATGATACGGAAGGTCGGCTGAAGAAGCAGGAGTAATCACAAAGAATTCTCTTCCAGCTTGGCAGTAAGCACTGAACATGTTTGTTTAGAATCATCAAGCGTTTACGAGTATGGCAGTGTCATGGCCCTGCATCACGATCATCCGCCGTGTGGTCCCAAGTTCCACATTTCTGGGTGAGTCGTTTCAGCGCGCAAGCACAGGGGCCGGATTGATGATGGCTTTACATGCCTAACCCACCGCATGAACATCGCGAGTTCCCGTATCTCGGTCGTTACCATTCTGTGATGTACCTCCATGCATGCATCAAGCATGCATTATGCTTGCATTGATATACGATTTGCATACATATGCGGCAGATAGACTCATAAGGGTTAAAATGGCTGCGCATCTGTACAATGCGCCTCAGGAGCGTGAGTGCAATGTTGGATGTTGACAAGGGTGATGACGGGACGCGAACTTGGTGCGATCGTACTTGGCACAGCTCTACGCACATGCAGCATCATTATTCACAGCACCAGATAACGCAAGGCATGTGGGGGGCAGAGCAGGAGGGAGTAGGAGCGCACAGAGGCAAACAGTTGGACAAAGCTGGTGGAGAAGGCATCCACATAGCTGGAAGCTGAGGCAGAAGCGTCTCCTGCAAGACACAATTCCTCGAATCAAGCACAGTGCTTCGCCATATTTGGGTCTCGACCCCCATTTTCGTCCAAATAATCATGGAGGAAGGATGAATTTTCAGGCATCTGGCCCCGCAAATCACACGGCCTGGCGATTTGCTGTCTTGGAGCCAGACAAGCAGTACACACTTGGATCTTGCCGCATTCAAAAGGGCCTGCCAAGACAACAGGAAGTATACAACACCTTGAGACCCAGCTATGCAGATATCAGCAACCAAATGAGGTTCAAATCTTCAGCTTTAAGTCATTGGGTGTCTTTGATACAGGCCGCAACAGGCTCTTTCAATTGCTATTCCCCAACCCGCCCAAGCTGTGCAGGAGATGAAACCCACCAACTTTCCAGCACGGCAGGATGCTGTCTACATAGATTGTGCCTGACATCTTATGGTTGCAAGACTTGTATTGTAACGCATACTCAAACAAAAAAGGTAAGCGGGTGGGTGGGCGAGCTAAGCAGTAATAAAAAACCTGAGGCAAGCCTCGCGAGTTACGCAATAAAGGCGAGCATGCAATCAGAGTGTGCAAGCTAGGAGGGCAAGCAGGCGCATCACAGATGAGTCATGATCACTATCGCAGACTATCTATAAACTAGAGTACCCCAGTACAAGCACATACAACGATGGGGAACGTTTTGCAAGGGCAAAGGCAGCACCTGTGACGCAGACTGCGGACTTGGCCTGGGCATGTGCGGTAGCAACCACCGCCTCAACCTCACCAGTCATCACACCAGCGTCCACCTGGCAGTTGCACTGGGCTGCAGCCTGGGCAAAGGCGCTTGCGGTCACCTGCGGGGAGAACGCTTGCAGTTTATGAGAATATTGAAGATCCATTCAAGGTACTCGATTCCATTGACAACACTCCCAGGTACATCCCATTAGCATATGATCGATTGCGTTAGGTCATCTGGGCTGAATGGCCCCCAAACCTCCTTTGTAAACGACACAAACAGGCAGTCATCCTGGGACAACCACATAGTCTAACAAAAGTTGTAAGGCCTGTGATATGAGGACCAGAGCGCTGGCTTTCAGTAGGCATTTCATCAGAATTGCATGCTTTTCTTGGGATGAAGTCAGGTTCATGCGATAGATTGTCAATCAGTGCTTGAGGGTGGACGCTTAGAATCTCAGGTGCCAAACATATTATCCGACCGATGTTCTGGCCATGGCAAGCATGCGCAACCTCATGCATGTCAACGCACATATCATTTGGGTGATCAACCCTGTCCATTGGCTAATTTCACGAAAGGGAAGGTCCCGACGTTATATTTTGCGTAACCACATCAGCTTTGTATTCTGAATATCACTAGCACCTCATGGCATACATTTGTATTGCCTGGGAATGCACTGCATGCGTTCGAACATGCCAGAGCTTAATCAACGCATTCATTTTCATGCATTTGTTTGGCCACCATCAGAGCTTGTCTGCAAGACAAATGGGAACACTGCCCAGCAATGCATGTCGTGGGCACAAGGCCTGATGATTCAACAGGCGTGGTGAGACGCTTTCAAAGAGCTGTGCGAAACATGGATGAAGAGGCCGCTGGTTGGTGCAAATACTGTCGAGAATCCGTACCAGGCACCAGCTTCTTCACATTTGTTTCACAGCACTTTGATGAATTCTCACCACGCCCATCATGCGAATCACCACGCCCTATGCCTGTGACATGTACGGCTCGGCGCGCGGCCACTGCCCAGCGTGCAAAATTCATAGAGTGGAGGCAAAGCCTGATGGGAAATGCCTCTTCATTAGTCCTGTGCCCTCAAATTGTACCCCTGGGCGCGACCAGCGTGTGTGCTGACTTGTGAACATGTGGAACAGAGGGTTGCGATGTGTTCTGTTCATAGTACCCCGAACATTTTGAAACACAGGAGGCTGATTTTATATCACTTGCCTGACCAATGGCGGTAGCGGTGGCGGTGATGTCAGCTTCGGCTGCAGCGCAGGCCTTGCTGTTGCCTGTGGATGCGCACGAGGTGGAAGTTTCCGCGATCGCACGTGCGCACGCCTCCGCGAGTCCCGAGGATACTGTCTCGGCAACAGTCAGCACGTCTGCTCCCCCGCAAGACATGGCAGCTGCTTTGGAAGCTGCATATGCACAGACTGCCTTCAGCAAGCGCGTGGTCATCGTGGTTGTTTCATGAGGTTGCAGAGAGACACAAAAACGGCAAATATTGCACACGCGCTTTCATCTCGCCGGCCACGAGACTACGCGTGACGCATTGGCGCGAGTCAATCGATAGATGTGGGTAGCATCATATAGGCAGTAGCAACACGCTGCCGTGGAGCTGCATGTGATTGACCAAAGCGACCATTGGTTGCATCAGAATCGATCCCAACTTCCTACGCATTGCTCGGGACCAATGATTGAAGAAAGTCAACCTCCTATCCAACGCCGACAAGGCGCAAGATGCCAGCCACGAGACTCGCGCCTAGGATCTGAATAGGTGACCTGATGCAAGGGCGCAAGCCAGGATGGCGACCGAGCTGCGCAGATATGCCAAATTATGAATGGTTGTAATGAAGCGGACCTGCGGACACCACTGCATTGACAGACGAGGTCTGGGAAAACGTCTTGGCAACGGCTGTGCAGGTTGCAGAGGACGACTGCGTGCTGTCCTGGGGAGTGGCGACGGGCATCACGACATCGGGAGATGCTGGAATCATTGCAAATGGGTCGGATGTCGCTAACACACGCGCATCTGCACAGCGGCGTACCGTTTGGTGGCGCCACATGGCAAGCGTGCGAGGTCGAAGTCAGCTAATCGTGTGCGCCAAAGCACGGGCACCCGTACGTGACGTTCGATTGTCTTTTCACAAACACTCGCGTATCCACAGAGATGCGTACGTTCTCCAAGAAAGATTGTCCTCCAAAGGCAGTCTCTGATACAGTCGTTCAAGTGCAACGGACACCCAACGAGTGCAATGCTATGCTTGGTTCTTTGAAGAATCGTGCGCACGCACGCTCAAGGCCATGCAAGGTGGTACCGCAGTGCAAAGCCGTACCTGCGAATGCGACCATCGACAAGCCACACAACACGAGGGCGACGATCATCTTCGTTGTTGCAGGAAGAACAAGTTTGCTGGAAGAGTCGAGTACCGAAGAGCTATGAGTTGCCAGTATGGTGCCTGAATTGCAATGCAGTGCAAACCGTGTATTTAAGTACTACCCCGCGCTGAATGAGCGAACGTGTTCAAGCTTCACATGTCGTCTGCTGAAAGCGGGGATCGCAGCGCTTTCGCAATACATGATCGCTAGCAATGTCCCCACGCAAAGATCGCCGATCACAATGTAAGGACAACATCCTCGTCGCGTCTTCACTTTGCCACACACATGTAGACAACGTTCAGGACAGCGCAAAGTTGTCCACACAAGTTATTCGACTTGGCGACAGACGCGAATCTATACTTGTGAACAACAGAATCTTTCCAGTTGATCAAGAAGAAAGCTCTTCTGATTTGTCACGTGCTGAGCTGAGAACTGCCACATCGCCGCTAATGCTGCCAGCACGTCCTTTGCCGGCCGTCAGAACGATGAAGTCATGCACATGCAGAAGCCAAGCACCAGTTCATCTCCGTGGTCGACACCTACAAGTGATAACTCGCCACCCAGCACACACGCGAAACAGTGGCTTTGTGTGCACCCGCGGCTTGGTGCCGTACCACAGAATTGCCTGGCTGGGGGAAATGATACCAATGACAAAAAGTCAATCCCCACACTCAACAATGAATGCATCCAAGGAAGAAACAACCATGAGCATAGCCAACAGGTAAGCGTGGTGTACCTGCAAAGTCTGAGACACACAGGCCAGCACTGACATGCATGGAGCGATAGCATCAGTGCCAAACGGCAAAGAGCATTGTTGATTGTCCCCTGGGGCCTGCATGATTTCAGGGTCGCAAAACGGAATTCAACCACTCACAAGCTTTGCACAGGGCTATGAGATACATCAACATACATCAACATTACAGACATGCAGGTAGGCCCAAAACAAACCAGGCCAGTGTGTCATGCAAGCACACAGGATTTGTCCCTGCAGCACCAAGCGCCGATTGCAGGAATGAAACTTTGATACTCAGCTGTCGATGCAGCAAATGCATGCGAGAACAAGGCTTCACAGGCTGTCACAGTCTCCATCAAACTCTACGAGCTCCCAGAGCTCCGCCAGATTGGGTTTTGACCCACTTTTCTGTCAAAATTTATGCATTTCAGGCATCTGTGCCCGTGAAACACACGGGTTGCTAGGGCTGCAAGCTTCCCCCTCGCTGACAATGGACAACGCGTCTCACAGCGCCTCATGCACAGCCCTGCAATCAAAATCAACACAGCGTCAGCAGAAGTACGACGGAATGCATCTGTGTGGTCGTTGTACAGACCGCCCTCCGACAAGTTGTGGCTCGCTATCCACTGAGGCTGATGAATAACCATTGTCGACATGGTCTAATAGATGGTCTAATATCGAAGCTGTCACCTCAAGTGGCTCATGTGGAATCCAAGAGGGCAGGAGGTCATTATTATGTACAGCATTGCGAACGTATGGTGTGGCCTAACAAGGTAGCCGCAGTGCGATAGCCTATGGCATTGTCTGACAATGATACCATGGTGGGGCGCTATCTGATGTGCAGCGTCCCTCAAGGGTTGCTCTAGAGATGTAAAGGTCTCTGTAAAGGTCTCTGTCGTTATTGATGATTGGCCCGTCGAACAAACAGCATGCAGCTATACACGAGGCAGTGGAGTTTCCACACTTTGCCCGAAGTGGTCTGGAGAAGATGCGACTGTGGTTTTCCAACAAATTCACCACTGTGGTGCCCCTTCGCCCAACGGCGAACTTGGCACACCAAGCCTTCTGTTAAGTGGCGCATTCAGACCGCGCCCTGTCAGCAACATTAGTGAGCCTGGTACAGGTATGCATTTCTCGAGGGACAGTATTGGTAGCACTGAATCCCAAGTAGATCTTGGAGTTGCAAATGTTTGTGTGGATGCGGTAGTGTTGTAAAAAGATTCATCATTATCACCATCAGTGAATCATCATGGACCTGTTGGGAGTCACGAGACCTGCAAGTGCCGCCCAACCCTTGTCGACATAACATGCATGTTGGGCACTGCAAGGTATCTTTGGCAGCCGGCTCGGAGCACGTACCGGCTTCTTGGTGTGGATGCACTTGCCCTGGCCATCACAAGAGTCGATGGTGCAAGCTTTTAAATCGTTGCAGTTCCTGGCAAGGGGGTTGCAAGGCACGCAGCCCTGCAGGTGGCATGAGGCCAAGTCAATCAGCTGACACCCTTCCTGTGAGCAAGTTGCAACAACGCCGGCTCATACAGCAAGCCTCAGTCCTCAAAACAGTGCCTACTGCTGTGCAAGCCTACTCTCCCTAGCCCTCTCTCTCTTCTCATGCTTGTCATGAATCTCTGATTGTCACAGCCAGGTGTTCACCCGCAAAAAGCTATGATCCGTGCTTGGCGTTTGGCAAGCGGGTCACATCAAACAGTCCGTCCCCAGTTGTTTCTCACCTTGCATAGATGCATACGCTTTCTTTCGTTCAAGTACGCAGCTACCGATGCTGGAAAGCTCACTGGTAGACGCACCAGGAAACACAGATGGCATTGCACAGCGTGTTGATGGACTTGATTGTGGAGGCAAGGCACAATACTCAATATCATACGCTCCTCCCGCGTGCTATCTTGTCAAGATAATCTTGAGATCGCAGCATCACTACAGGTGCAATGAAGTAACTGCATATATCATGAGGATGCGGTAGTGTTGTAAAACAATACATCATTGTAATCATCACATAGATGATGGCAGGAAATAGTCAAGGAAATAGTCAACAAGCAACAAAGACAGCACATTCGAAGTGATACAGCTCATGGAACGTCAGCGGTCGGATAAAACACATCACCATCATTACATCACATAGATCATGGCAGGAAATAGACAACAAGAAACAACGACAGCACATTCGAAGTCGGATAAGATACATCACCATCATCATCAATACATTGTGAGTGATGCATGCAGCCCTTGTCAAACGAATACATCGAAGATCCTGCCAAGTCGCTGAGGGCACGCACTTGGACTTGTACAGGCACCAAGCCTAATGCTCGGGGAGACAGATGGCCTGGACAGAGTATGGCGAGCATGCACGATACAGGCATCACACCGTCAGATCTTTACAGTTGTATTGTCTGATGGTTGGATGGTCACGCGTCGCGCTAGGCAAGTCCAGGTACCTATAGGTTTCTTTAATCATATTAACTCTATATAACATTCGGGTCAATGAGAAAACCGAGACACAATTGTCAAGCTGTCACGCTGTCCAGCACTTTGCCCAACCATTAGAAATACTACGGTAGCGCTTCCACGGGTTCATCCATAAGAGGAAGTTATGGACAATACCATAAATGGCCAGGGGGGACTTACCGCGATCTTAACGCGCGTGCATCGGCCGGCGGAGCAGGAGTCATTGGTGCAGGGGTTGTAGTCAAAGCAGCGGTAGTTGCCGTCGCACTTGGTGAACTTGCAGTACAGTGCTCCAGGGTTCTTGTACCCGAACTCGCTCAAGCGTGGAACAAGCTGGCATGAACCGGCAGCTCCGAATGCCCTGTCACTGCATGGCGTCCCAACCACAGACCCTACACAAAACAACCACATTCATATCACGTAGTGTTACAGGTGATTGCAGGCAATGAGGCTGAAGGGAAGGAAGCCCTCAAAATGGTGGGGAACAGCATTCGTTGAATGTCTCAGACCTGACTTATGTGGTAGCTTTATCTAACAGACGAGGTTTATGTCAGGGAACGACTGTCCAAGGATAGTTTGACAGGACTATCAAATAAATGGTTCAATCGAACAATTGGGAATCACGCCAGGCCTTAACAGCAATACAAGAGTGTGCCCAAGCGGCTTAGGTAGCATGGAACCATCAGGGTACAGAAGAGGGAACAATGCACTCATGTGGGCAGGAAGCCATAAGGGTAGGTTATGGCTCCCTTCAGGGTTGCATGGCGAAGAACAAGCTCGAGGGGCATGTCTGTAACTCGGCATGCAAGGAGACGAAATAACATTCATTGGCAACTCGTCATAGGGTGTGCCCCCATACTACCCCAAACCACTGTTGCAGGTGAAGCGTTTTGGTGACCCAATGGGCTGACACTACAATGTGTGGCAGTGCAAAGCAAGCAACAGCTACAACTGAGTTGGTAATATGCGCTTGTCGACCCAGAAGCACGAAACCGCATCTGTACCTGCCTAGGCAGGAAGGAAAGCATCAGGGCCAGCCTTCATGAAAATGGGCAGCATAGGGTCAACGTCGGATGAGAATTCTTTGTGCCGAGTTCAACGGCTCGACACCTTTCTGGCAAGACGGCGAGGGATGCAAGGACGTACCTGGGCAGCATTCACTCCCAGCTCCCAAGGCTGAGTTCTTGCAGACTGCTGACACACCTGCGGATGCAATCAACAGGTTAACAGCAGCAATTGATTTGTTCGTGTGTTGTGTTGATCCCACCAGGTTAATATTACATGTTTATTGTAACATGTCTTTCATCTTGACCACATGTTTTGAACCATTGATGTTGGTCGCATGGGCAAGCTGGGGATGGAGCTGCTCAAGATTCTGGCGATGTCAGTGAGAGCTGGAGGGGATGTAATATAGTATTCTTTCTGTCTATGTAACACTACATGATGGGACCATGACAGTGCCCTTGGAAAAGCAGACTCATGGCCTGGCGTAAACCTTGAGGACTTGCTCACAAACGTCTGAGGGTCGTCCATGGTGTACGTGACAAATCACCAGAGTTGAATTTCTACAAGATGGGATTTTGGTCATGATTCGGAAGACTTGCGAGCAGAAGCTGCCGGCATTGGACTCTGAAACAACAACGGTGGCGTAGTACTCGATGTCTCTTGGTTCATCTGTTCCACCGAAGTGGAGGACATTGACTGGGTCTGTCTCTCATCACACACAGGGCCTGGATGATCTGGCACAATACAATACTGCACGAACCGAGTTTGGTCAAGAGACATGAGAATGCCGACCTCTGTCATCTGGTTTGCAGCTGCTCAGCTCCTGAGCCATTACAAACCAAGTTACAACGGTCTGGCTGTTTCCTAGAATGTAATGTTTGAAATCTGCTACATAAACTTCTTCTGGCAACCAAACTTGCGCGTTGGAAAGTCATTTTGTAAGCAAAACCATCGCCAACCAGTAATTGGAGATAGGGTGCGGTGAAACTAAGTGGTACAGGCCACATGCCGCACGCTGGCAACAGGCTGCTGCTGTAACGCAAATGTTGCGGGAAACCAGGCTGGTCTAGAGCACTTCACCACTCAGGCACAGGATTTGCAACATGCTCAGGGAACGGCAATTTTGGAATGGTTGCAACGGTGGTCACTGCGTCACTAGCGTATTGTTGGCTACAATGGCACCGAATGTGCGGCAGAGTACCTCCCAAGGAACAGAGACCGGCAGAACGACAAGAGACACCAACGGTGTCACAATCAATCTTTCTCTTGTGAGCATGTGTTACTGCCCCTTCCTATTCCGAGCGTTTCAAGAAACCTTTAGCAAGTTGTCGAAGTTGGCAAAGCACGATGGCCGTCGTAAAATGTCAGTGAAATGACGGTAACAACAACTATTCAATTAATGTTGTACGAGCGCCTTTCACAAACCATCCCGCACCTGTGGTAATAGATATGGCCACGAGCGCCAACACGACGGTCATGAACGTGCGAGAAGCCATCTTGCTGCCTGCAACGCAAGGTACCAACTGGCATAAGGAGGATGCCATGCAATAACATTAATTGATCGGAGTTATTCGCATACCCTCCAGGCTTTAGACAATGCTGAAAGCTGCGGTGGCCGATGATTGCGGCAACAGCCCGTACCACAGTCCGGTGCGTCATGTGTGAGGTGCGCAAACATCCGTGTGTCCAGATTCCCTTATCAACGCATCAATCAAAGAATAGAAAATGGAGCAGTGAGGGTTTCTCTTTCAATGACGATTCTATTGCAGCGATTGACGATGCAATACAGGAAACGAGTCTCGGAGGACATGGTATCTCGAGATACGCAGCTGCGAGCCGCATGTTTCGTACATTACAATACAAGTCGCCCTTGGCGTGAAGGACATAATGTTCCACATGATACGCACTGATAGTGATAGGGGAAGCACAAGATTCCTTGGACGAGGAACAGTGGTTGCCTTGGCTGGTAGGTACTTCCGGGATGAGAGGAGGAACAAACCGTTCGTTGCTGTTGACCGTCGTGTCCACCACTGGAGTTGACATTCAACTCCAGACATCGTTAGGCTGCATATATATAGCATGAGTGAATTTAGATGCCATGGCATGTCATATGCAGGTGAAACTCATGTTCAAATGGTATACAGCACATCGTATCTCTCGATAGACTCTGGAGATGCAAACGAGGCCCTCGTCGAGAGCAAAATTAGGCGTCGGTACTGGACTAAGATGATCCCATGAAGCAAGTGGGAAATTCCTGTCGATTAAGTGTGTGCACATGCTCTTCCAGCATGCAGTTTTGGTATCCTTGAAGTCATGTTTGAACAGCTGAACGAAAGGCGCAAATCTTGCTGTGAAGGCATCAAGATTGGTGCCTTTTGTTCATGCCTTCCCAACTTGTGAGGTCATCTTGCTGTGAAGGCTGAAAAGCAGCTCAAAAGGCATTGATTATCCAGTGAGGTCCCTGAAACATTACAGTGCCCTGAAATGTTGTGTAACTATCAATTGGTTTCATTTGAATGATATTACACATAGCAATAAGCAATTTCTTGGTTTCCTGAATTGCAGCTCATGTGCATTCATCCTCACGTTGTTATATACATGATCCAAAGCGGTCATAACTGCACCACAACCACCCAAAAACAGCAAATCCTTGAGGCCAAAGCACATCGCACTAGTCCACGTAGGCTTAGAGCTCGCTTGCGTAGGCCTGACGAGTTTTCCAACTGGAAATTTTCCCTTGAGTTTATCATAGCTCTGATGCAGGCAGCAAACGTTTGGCTGCCACGAGACTTTCAGACGGTGCTTCCCGCAAGTGTCCCCTATCCAGGCAGGTGCTTTGAGACCTGTCATCCGACCTGCCACAGGACGTCCCTTGGGCACGTATCTGTCGGCGCAGTGAGTGCCTTCATGGAGTGACTGTCAATCATGTTTCTGTACTTAGTTATAAATAAACATAAATAACGCCAGCGTGGCCACTGACAAAGTGGATTGAGTTTCGTCACGGTCAAACATGTCACAATCAGTAAGAAATAGTCATGAGAAGGCAAACTCGTCATTGTATCGTCCTGCCAGCTGCTTGCATGAGCCTTCCGCAACTTTGGGTTTGGGTTGGCTCCTCACGTCAATTACGTACTGCAAAATCCAGCAGCGCGCGCAGCATCCAGTTGTCCCTTGTTCGATCACACGCTGATTCGCCATGCGCGTTTCTCGTTGACAGCCTTGCCCCGCTCTGCAGCAGTGCAAACACCTGAGGGCGAGCATTTCTGGAGACTGCCCAATGATGCGCAGTATTGCCCATTGTGTCGGTGCTATGCACGTTGGCGCCAGCAGCTACGAGCATGACGATGATTTTTGCGCAGTTAGCACTGCTAAATGCCGTGCCACGCGCTGCCAGCATCAGCGCAGAGCGGCCTTCAGCATTGGGGATGTCCACCCAAGCACATTCTCCTTGTGGCAGCAACGCTTGAACAGAATCAACGAGCCCCATCGAGGCGAAGTCGCGCAGCTCACTGGCCAGCCGCTGGTGTGCTGCCTGCGGTTCACCTACAGCAGCGGCGAGGACGGGACCGGGCCGGACAGGTTGCACCAGCGGCTCCGCGATGGGGCGCTCTGCAGGCTGCTGCAAGCGCTGCAAACGCATGGGCTGTATCTGTGACATGTCTCTTTGCTCAGCCACATCCGCGTCCACATCCACAACGACGTCAACGTCACGCTGCCGGTTCCGGTTTCGCAGATGCTGCACCTCCAAGGCCTTTGTCAATCTGGAGTGAGGGGGAAAATGGCAGTCGAAACCCGTTCTGGCAAAGCACTGGTGAAATGCCATCCACCCTCAGGCGCCAGGATAGTAATTTGATTGGAGTATGCTAACTGAGAGGGTCGGCGTGGACAGCGGGTAAAACAGGCATGGTTGGTCCCACCTGGGAAGGGGAAGCCGCAACCCCTGAAGTGCAATGAAAGAGGTATGCAGACGGCGCTGTTGATAAAACGGTTGACGAACTTGCATCGTTGAACAACAAGGCTGTGCGTAAGGCATGATCATGAGTCAGGGACCGCCACCTCTGATGCCAGTGCCCTTGGGGCGACCAACAATTTCGGACATGGCATTGGGGGACCTAGAGGGACAACCAGTTGAGACTGTCTCTGTCAGATAGGCCAGAGAGCTCTAGTGACTGAAGGGTAACACCTGCAATCCTTAAGTCCCCTTAGGCTCAAGTATATATGTACCGTATACCGTACTAGGTCCTCAGATTCTTCTCATATAGTATCTCAACACAACCAGTTGGGCGAAACTCGATAACCATGTCACGTGTTTCATTTCTTGCGGTGATGTGTGCCTGTGTCTCGGTACAATGGGGCCGAAACTGTCACCCATTGTCAGGGCGTGCGCATATGCACATCTGCATTCAAGGTGGCGTCTCGTGAAATTGGGAACATACCAGATGAGCTGCCGTGGCCACACCTACCGTCACCGTAATGGCAGTTGCCGTCCACACAGGGGGTGGGAGGAAACCAAGTGGTATGACAATCATTCTGTCTCCTGTCTGAGTGCAATGAACCTGCAACTACAACATGGTCAGCTTCACAGCCTGTCACTTGACTGCAAGTCGGAGGTGAAGCAACAAGGGATGATTCTTGGTGGTAATCTTCAACCTCCTGATTGACTAGCTGCAGTTCATTGCTGTGTTAGATTGAGCAGGGAGTGCTCTTGTGCAGCAATGGCAGCGCCTGGTCTCACCGCTGACACCCCACTAGAAATTGGTATTCCATGGAGATGGCCAGTGCAGACAGCTATTGACAGTCTCTTATTTGGCGGTTTGACTTGCCTGATGAGGTGCTACAGCATCCTGTGGATTGGCTGATGCCCTCAATCTCCTTCTCAAACAAGGAGGTTGAAGACAATGTTAGCCAAGATGGCTTGCCTAGATATTCTTGAGACGTTATGGGGGGTTTACGTCAGGATGCATAGCCATGAACATCATGAACGCGATTTGACGTGGCGAACATTCAATTGTTGAACCTTGGTTTCTCTGTTGTTGATTCCGGTCACAGCGATAGGCGCGGGCTTTCCACACACGCCGCGCAAGCAAGCACGGCACGACAGACGCACATAGCTGCCTCACAACAAATATTCCATCCACACATCAACTTTATCGAGGACGGAGAGCCACTACAAGAAGCCGATAAGCACCTCGGACGCGTCGATTCTAGAACAGAAATCAAAGGGGTCATAACAATTCGTATACAAAAGCGCTCCCTGCTCCGACGGCTGGCGGCCTTGATGTCCTCGACGTTTGCATGAAAGCGAGTCAAATACCCCACCTGTTGACCTGTACACAAAGCTACTCGACCCGAGAAGACTTGCATACGGGTGTCTTGTAGCAAAAAGGCATGTAAGCGCTTAGCAAGACGCGTCCGTACGGCGATGTATCCTAGGCATGTTGATGTTTCGAATCAAACACCACCAGCAACCAAAAATTCAAGTCGCATACGACATCATTCAATTTGAAGTGTCGATGTAAGGCACTCGCAACAGAAAGTACAATCGCCCTGGCGAACAAAGTTGTCTATTCAAGTCCAGAATCTGCATGTATACGTACCTCGAACTTGAGAGTGGACGCGCAGTGTGCCTGTCCTCTTTTCTTTGTGACGATTTACTTTGTATAATTGTGAGTTCTGGCAGTAAGCACAGGGACATGCATCCAGAGCATCGCAATAAACGAACGATGTTTGCACCTCATGGCTTGGCCATATCTTGCGATAGGATGTGTCCCACGATTTTGCGATTTTGGGTCAAGCATCTGCGCCATCTGCAAGGAGATCAATTGTTACCCCCACAGTTCTTGGAGTTGCCAATGTCCATGTGGATGCGGTAGCGTTGTGAAAAGATACATCACAGGCCCACACGGAAGGTTGTCACAGTGAAGGATCCAGCAAACAGGCAAGCATTGACAATAATGGCCGTTCAAACGAGTCAAATTCAATGGGGTTGCTACAGCTCAAAATGTGTGGCATTTGAGGAATTGCTGCTTATGCCATGCCTCGCAATCCGGTGATGTTCCACAAGTTATCATCTGAACCTCTTCCAGCACACCAGCGGCCAGCATCCACTGAAGACACCCCACGAAGGCTTGAACAAGTCCTGTCCCCTGCCCTGTCATTAAATTATTGACAGGTCTGCGCAGCTACATATGATGCGTAACACACATTGCACGTGTGCTTCACATCCAGCGATGTTATGTTACCAGTATATACAAATGTGGGTCAAATGTCAAATATATATCCACGGGCCAGCATCACTCGGGGTACGATCCCAGCGCGTGGAACTCGTCAGCAAAGAACAAGAGCTCAGCAATTCAGCCGAGCATCACACAGCAGCAGCAATGCGTACAGAAGGCCGGGCAGGGGTGATGTCATCATGTGCACGGCTAAGCCGCAAATCGTTGCAAAGCAAGCAGCACGCGTTCATGGGTCGCCAGGTCGCTTGGGATCTGTCCAAACGAGGTTTTATGAGTCAAGCAAGCTCCATGGCTCAGCAGCTCCACAACCTGGACGTATGCGTTTGCCATTGCCGCAAAAATGCAGAGCGGTCATGCCGTCGGAAGTGGCAGCGTTGACGTTCGCCCCTGCCCTCACGAGCTTAGTGATGATTGTGGCGCACGAAACGCTGCTGCGTGAGCCACTGTAGTTGCGTATTGGACCGGCGGCAGCTAACATCAAGGCTGTCAGGCCTCTGGAGTTTGGCAGGTCCACCCATGGGCAGTCACAGCCATGCGGGGAGAGCAGGCTTGAGACCTCCCGCATGTGACCTTGCAAGGCGGCGTTGCGAAGCGCTTGGGCGCTCCGCCGATTGGCAGCGTCTGTGTCATCGTCGGGATCTCCGTCACCTATTCGCATGTCCTCTGCGTCTCTTTCTTGGTTCTGCTCCTGCAACCATGTTCACTATTCAGTGAGGTGACTAGATATGCAGTGTCCTGCTATAATGCAAAAGCCTGCAACAATCCTCCAAATAAACGGTAATATCCAGGGGTGTAAAGTCTCGTGTAGTCAAGCGCGCTTCTGGCAAGACACTTTCCTTGCATGAGGGGGCCGACGGCATGTCTTGCTGAGTCAGGTACGTGCTTGTGCTCGGAGAAGAAATAAGTAATAACTATCTATAACTTAGAAGTGTTCTAAGTTATAGATAGTCTGCGATAGAGATCCCATGACTCCATCTGTGATGCGCCTGCTTGCCCTTCTAGCTTGCATGCTCTTATAACGGAACTCGCGAGGCTGTCCTCAGGTTTCTAATTTCGAGCTACTGCTTAGATCCCGGCTAACCTGGATGTTTCAACCATGGATATTCCATCAAAGCATTGTCTCATAAACAGCACAAGGCACCCACCGAGTGTCATTTGGTGCAAGGCCTCTGGATGCATCTAGTCTGCACGAGCCCCTTTGCTGGGTATAGCAAAGGTGGTGAAGCTGCACACTTTGAGCAAGTTTCCATTTCGCTGGATCTTGATGCCCACCGCGATTCCAGCCATGCCAGCTAGTGTTGCTACGACGAGGTTGTCTATTATGATCTCCATGTCTTCCTTTTGTCGTGTTTTGCCTCACCTGCAGCAGAAATCACCCGTCATAGCAGCCACGGGACACGCAAAGCATAAGAGAGCACCGTGCCTCAGGCCCACCTTGTTCAGATGCCGCTGGCCTCCGCGTTTGATGTGTTTCATTACTTGACGTTGTTTAGATCCCCCTGAGAGGGTTGCGCCCCTCTGCCTTACCCCAGAAGAGGCAAGATCACTAGAAAAATAGGTCAGTGACCGAACAAGGGTAGTTACGAGATGGAGGGCAGTATGTACAGACAGCTAGAAAGAATGCAAGCCGATCTAGCCTGGTGCGTGTGCAGTGGTACGCTGGTCCTCAAGGTCACAACTCTGGTCACTTGTTTTGACAGAGTTAATAATTAGCAGTCAAAATTGCAATGTGTGCAAGCGCACTTCCCTTCAATACTATCTCGAGAGATACCTTGGGCGCGTTGCACTTTATACCCATGAAACTAGTTGAATTGCAGCTGTGGCCATGCTCATGCACCCCCTCCTCCAATATGCACCGATATACATGTACAATTTCTAGCACGTGAAAAAAATGCTTGTTCGAAGCCTTCAACAACAGGTTCCATTGTCAGAGGTAGAATGCTCATGAACGTCTGGTATCAAGATGTCGTCACTGCCACGGTCATTGAATGTGCTGTGTGGGGCGATCGTGTACCCAATATTTTGAACGTCTGCAAGCATTCCAAGCAGAACTTCAGGTTTCCAGTTTATAGTCTGCAGCTGAAGGCAGCAGAAAGTACTGTGAGAGGGTTGTGTACAGCTGTACACACCGTCTCGATACTGCTGGATGCCTTAGTTTTACGGAGTGCCCTTTCGCGCCAGCCCACTGGCAAGAAATTGTTGCAAAGACGTGTTTTGTTTTGAAACCTTGCATGATAGCGCGACAGGTGATCGCCATTCTTAACACAAGGCGTGGTTTTTCCGGGCGACGTAAGCGAGGCAACGCGCCGACACTTTCGAAAGCATCGTTCCTGAAAACACACGATCATCGTCCACCGTGGTGATAGTGGATCTTAAGTGGATGGACGTGGTCACAGGTAAGCCATCGTTCGCGACACGTACCTTCGCTGGTTGGTCGACTTTGCGTGCACGATAAGTCGTTAGCCAAACCCATCCAAGTGTATTGCAAGTGGCCGAACGGGCAATGTTTCTAGAGATTGATGGTCAACATGTGAACTATTGCAGTTTGTCCGAAGTAACACATAATCAAGCAAAATGACATGGTCTCCGACCAAGATGTGTTGTCACAGCGACGACTCATCACGGATAACAGTGCCTGGATGAGCATCACCTCAAACTGCGAAACTGTACATGTGTGCACCAATCAAGTGGTCATATATTCTAGGCAACTGCATGTCTGTCAACATGTCGCCCGGAGCACTCAAACAATACGAGATCTCGTCGTGAAATCGTCGCACGTTGCCAAGAGCGGCTGGCAGGCTGGCACCCTGTTTCCCACGTTTCAATTCTGACATAACGGTAGAGTGCAGTGCAAAATACACTACTGATCTACAG
>NW_028323560.1:0-40782 GCF_984573655.1 Nuphar pumila | reverse complement strand
GCGGCGTTGGGGCTGGCGAAAGGGTCGATATTGCTGTCGACCCTCACGCATGGCCGTCTCTGTCATGGGCGGCAGCTGACAAGTAGGCAGCTTGCGCCTCCAACATGCTGGTGGTGCGGATGCCCATGCCCCCGAAGCGGAGCTGGCAGCGTCAGCTGGCCAGAGCGCACGTCATCTTGCTCTGGGCGTTGCAGATGCTGAACGTGGCTTTGACAGCCTTGTCTTCGACTTGCTTCACAGCCTCGCTGATGAGGTGCCATGGAGCAGTGCGTGGGAGAGTGTGCGAGGCGCATCTGAGCCGTATGAGTGTCTAGAAGTGCGTATCTAGACCCTTCTGTTTATGTAAACACACAAACTCACGTAATGCACATTCTAAAGATGATGTAACCTATAGAACCTGGTCTGTATCTGAGAGGTTGACTGGATGACATAATCTAGGAAGACTGATTATTCTCAACACTCCCACGCAGTCAAGCTTGAAGATCCCAAGTCTGATCGTTCAGCCACTGATAATACCCATGAGCTTTCGGCAAAGCTCAAACTTGTCTTGAGGCAAAGTCTTTGTAAGGCAATCAGCCACGTTATCAGCTGTCCTGCAGCTGATGTACTTGATCTCCTTTCTTGCAACTCGCTCTGGAGCGAAGTGATGTACCACATCGATGTGCTTGCTTCGCACAGACGCAATAGGATGCTTGAGCAACTTGATAGCCCCTTCGTTGTCGCAGCCGATTTTGATAGGTGCATTCTTCAGCTCAATGCCCAAGCTGATGAGAAGCTTCCTTATCCACAACGCCTCCTTGGCTGCCACTCCAGCTGCCATGTACTCAGCCTCAGCTGTCGATGCAGCGACTGGTTGGCTGTAGCTTGCTGCCCCAAGCGATCGCTCCTCCGTTGAAGATGAAGACGTGTCCTGTCGTTGATCTTCTCGTGTCCACATCGCCTGCGTAGTCTGAGTCGCAGAGCCCCTGTAGTCCTGGGGTTGGACCAAACTTGATGCCGTACGCAGCGGTTGCCACGCAAGTATCGTAGTATGCCCTTTGCCAGCTCCCAATGCTCGTGTAGAGGATCTGACATGTAGCGTGCGAGAGCTCCCACGGCATGAGCAATGTCTGGCCTTGTGCACACAGCCAAGTAGAGCAGACTGCCAATGAGCATGCCACAACAAGGTGTGTCGCACTTGTTTTCACCGATACGCGTCAGTTTTGTACCTGCAGAGAGAGGTAGTGCCCGTGGATGCGCGCTGCCCATCTTGAACTTGGCGATGATGTCGAGGGCGTAGCGCTCCTGTGATAGGAACAGAGTTTGCGCCGGACGGTCCCTTCTGATCTCCATGTGTAGGAAGTATGTTGCCTTGCCAAGGTCCCGCGCCTTGATTGTCGCTTTGATGAGGTCGAAGATGCGCTTCACCTCCTTGATCGTCTTCGCTGCGCATAGAAGGTCGTCGACGTAGACCAACAGGTATATGAAGCCTGTGTCGAGTCTGAGGACGAAGAGAGCAGCAACGGCGTCTGATGCCACAAACTCCAGACTCTCGAGGGCTGCCTTCAGCTTGGGTGTGCCATGCCCTCGGCGCTTGTCTTAGACCGTAGAGAGAGCGTATAAGTCTACAGACGGTCTCGTGGTCCTCCTTTCTGATACAGCGGCGGCTGTCTCATATAGATCTCCTCCTCGAGATCTCCGTTGAGAAACGCTGTCTTGATGTTGAGTTGATGCAGCTCCAGATCTTGCGTTGCAACATGCGCCAGAAATGCGCCGAGTGTTGCATACTTGCTGACGGGTGCATACACTTCATCGTAATCCACACCAGCCTTTTGTGTGAATCCCTTCGCTACCAAGCGTGCCTTGTAGCGCTCAATCTCCCCTCGTGCATCCCGCTTGAGAACCCACTTGCAGTCAATGGGTGTCTTACCTGGAGGTAACTCTGTCAACTCCCAGCTTTTATTCCTCCATAAGTGAGGTGTACTCCTCGTTGATGGCCTGGCGCCAGAACTCGCCGTCCGGTCCAGCCAGCGCCTCCACCTCGTCTTTCGGTTCGTCTTCAGAAAGTGTTGCAGCCTTGAGACACCCTTCTGGAACGTAGAAATCTGGTGCACGCCTGTGGCAGCTTGATGAGCGTGTAGCGATGGTGGCTGCTGCTCCAGTACCTTCACCTCCAGCGCCCTGGAGTGCAGACTCCTGAGCTCGCTTATTGCCTCCACTCGTCTCCATCGCTGTCGCCATTGTCGTTGCCCAGCGCCCCCTCGCGGGCTTGTATTGCTCCTCCCTGCACGAGAACTCCCACGTTCGTAGGTTCTTCCGAACCTGTGTCGGCCTTGATACACCTGTCTTGGGAAACAGTCCATCTTCTGCGTCCCCGCTTGGAATCTCGCGTCCTCTGTTTGTCGCTTCAGGTGTAGTAGTCTCGGGTGTAGAAGCAGCGGATTCATGCTCCACAAACATGACATCCCGACTGATGACCAGCTTGCCTGAGACGAGAATGCGGTATGCTTTGGAATGCGGCTCATATCCCAGAAATATACCCTTCTGCGCCTTACTGTCAAGTTTACGCCGCTTTTCCTTGGGCGTCTGTGGGCGTAGGCAGTCGCCCCAAACACACGAAGGTTTGACACATCAGGCTTGGCGCCATGAAACGCTTCGTAAGGTGTTATGGTAGACCCAGAAGTAGGAGAGCGCACGCGCGTGTAGTTTGCAGTGACGATGGCCTCAGCCCTGAACTTCTTCGGTAGCTTGGCGTCGTAGAGCATCGCCCGGGACCTTCTCAACCAACGTGCGGTTCAGCCTCTCCGCCTTTCCATTCTGTTGTGGCGTGTAGGGAGCGGTTGTCTCGTGCACAATGCCGTTCTTCTTGAAGAAATTCTCCAGAGTTCCGTTGACATACTCCGTGCCGTCGTCGGAACGCACTCGCCGAATAACCTCCCCGGTTTGCACTTGCAACTCCTTGCAGACGTCCATAACAGTAGCCGGGCACTTCTGGCTTCTTCATGAGCGGAACAACGACTGAATAGTCGCTTGTCGTCGTCGAGGAAGGTTGCCACATTCCTATGGCCTGCCATTGATGTCTCCTCGAACGGTCCACACACATCCATGTGCAGTAACTCCAGCCGTTTTGTAGGTTTAGCCGTTGACGCTGGAAACGGCTGTCGATGGTGCTTCCCCATAACGCATGGCTCGCATGTTGTAAAGCTGGCCTCCTTGAAATCTTCTGCTGAGACATCGAGTCCATCCACCATCTTATGATGCTGTAGCCGTGACAGCGATCCATATCCCAAATGTCCGTAGCGACGGTGCCAGAGATCTGCCTGGTCCTTGATGGCTTTGTTGACGGTGAGCAGCGCTTTGTCACCCTTACCCACAACTGCGTTCACTGTGTAGAGACCGTTGTACCGTGTAGCGGTCAGAATTGTACGCCCATCGTGCATGATGCAGCATTCATTGTCCTGAAAGGAAGCCTCAGCGCCTGCGTCCATTGCACGTGCCAAACTGAACAAGTTGCACTGCAGATCAGGAACGTAGAGCACACCGAGTAGGGTCACCGTGTCTCCACTCTGAGTCCTGAGAAGAACATCGCCCATGGCGATAGACTGCAGAATCCGGCCATCACCCAATAGCACTGGATGTGTAGGTTGCAGCTCCACGCAGTTCGCTAGAAGCCCCTTGTCGAATGTCATATGGGAAGTCGCTCCAGAGTCCATGATCCACTCCGGTGAATGAAATGATGAGCTGGTTGTCAACGCCACCTCCGAACGGCCTTTGGCAGCCTCATCTTTCTTCCTCTTGCGGCAGTCGGCCTTGACGTGCCCCTTCTTCCCACAGTAGTAGCACTCCACCTCGTATGAAGTACTCTTGCCAGCGCCCTTTCTTGCACTAGCGCTTCCCCCTTGTTGGGAGGCTCTCCTGGCCTTCTCAGCCGATAGCAAAAGCTTGGATCCTGAAGCCTTGGTCTCCTTGGACTTGGTCTCCACGATGTGTAGCTTTCCAAACACTTCATCGAGGCTGGGCATCTTGTCTCTCGACTCGAAGATGGTGACGAGCATCTCATATTCTCCCGTGAGGCCATTGAGCAAAGCTGTGACGATGTCATCTTCTTGGACTTCCACTCCAATAGCAATGAGGTCGTCTCGAATTCTCTTCGCTCTGTCGAAATACGATGTCAGCGTCTCGGATTCCCCAAGAGAAAGGTCGTTGAGTTCCCTGCGAAGTTGCAGTCGACGAGCAACGCCCTTCTGCTTGTAACCGTCTTCTAGAGCATTCCACAACTCTTTGGCGGTCTTCTTTTGACGTGAAGTAGACAAGTGCATTGGCGACAAATACAAAGTGATCATCGCATGTGCTTTCTTGTCAATTGCAGTCAAAAGTGCAGTGTCGGTTGGAGTCGAAGCGTCTTGCTCAATCGCACCCCAAAGGCCCACCTTCACCAACACCGCCTTCATGTACGCCACCCATGTAGCGTAGTTGTCATCGCCTAACGGATCAATCTTCGGAAGATCACCCATCCTTCTTCGCGTGCTGCCGAGCCACTTGCCTGTGTTGGCACCTTGGAAGAGGTAGACGGAAACGTAACGTACTGACGTAACACACGTGTCGAACGAATCAGTTGGCGAACTTGCTAGCGACGTAGCGTACTGGACCCATAACCTGTTGAAATATTCGTTCGTGTACGTTATTATGCAGGGCATTACAACAGTCGAAAGGATGTGCTTGTATACTAAACAAAGATGGAACGTCCTAGAATCAACTGTCGTATGAGTGTCTAGAAGTGCGTATCTAGACCCTTCTGTTTACGTAAACACACAAACTCACGTAATGCACATTCTAAAGATGATGTAACCTATAGAACCTGGTCTGTATCTGAGAGGTTGACTGGATGACATAATCTAGTAAGACTGATTATTCTCAAAACATGTCGCCCCTACACATGCACACACAACGCACTATATTGCACAGCATGTACTACAACTCTCTCTCGCGCATTGCTGTGCGTGTTGGACACAACTTTCAGCCAGGATGTGATGAGCCGGCAGATGGGCCCGGTTGAGGTCTGACTTGCTTCGTTGTTTGTTTGTGTCGCTGTGTGCTTTGTCTTCCTTTTTCTTTTCTTTTGTTCGTCTTTCGGGTAGCCTTTCCTAGATTTGCCGGCCCTGTTGCTTGTAATACATGTTGCACAGCTATGACAACTTCACGCCGCTGCAGTCAAACTATCACGACACGATGGACCGCGCCGGGCGCTGGACTACAGATCGATGACCGACGGCTACTATTCAAGTGCGCGCTCCATTCAAGTGTCAAGCGAATTCTCCGTGAGTGTCAAGCAGTGTGTGGCGGCCGGTAGTGTGATACCGTAGACCTTCACTAGTATGCTCGGGTGGTGTCTGGCGGTGCCCGCCTTGGCGGAGCCGTCACGCCCACTGAGGAACGGAAGGTGCAGTCGTGAAAGGGATGAAGGCAGTTGGCGGTGTGAGCAGTTGTGAACTGGCGTGTGAGCAACTGTGCGAGATTCCTGGGAGGGCAGGCTGCGGGCCCGGCGACCTCAATCTTCAACGCCGGTGGTGCTGTTCAGTCGCTCCATGGTACCAGCGGCGTAATTGCCGGCGATGCGAAAGGGAATTACCCGTTTGCACGTGTCGTGACCAACCCTAAAAAGGAAGGTCGGGTACCACGATGAGCAACACGGGGGGATTGTGTTCGGGACGCCGGCGCGGACCGTGTATACAAGAGCAGCCTTCGCTACGCTACGCTTCGCGTCGATTAAGGTTAGTAGAAGCACTGATTGATCATCCTTGTGTCCACTTGCTGTGTACTTTCCACGGGGCAGCATGTCCCTAGATGCGTGTGATACGTTTTGTTCGCCCCGGGGGAGTTGACCTGCTTTTAAAGGGGGGGGATTTTACGTAATGTGATTACGTAGCGCCACGTGAGATGGACCCATCTCACGAGGCGCTATGTCAGCACAGGTCCCCTAGCCTTTCCTTGCAGAGTGATGCATGTTATGCTAACATGTATTGTGGCTCTGACATCGCAGGATGGTGTT
Source organism: Nuphar pumila (assembly GCF_984573655.1). Classification (NCBI taxonomy): domain Eukaryota; kingdom Viridiplantae; phylum Streptophyta; class Magnoliopsida; order Nymphaeales; family Nymphaeaceae; genus Nuphar; species Nuphar pumila. The sequence continues at coordinate 34,754 of NW_028323560.1, read as the reverse complement.
GACGTGAGCGTTGAGGTGCATGACCCTGAACGGGACCCAGATAGCTGTGCGGAGCTATCTGGCATGCACCATAGGCTGCACCCAGGGGATGCACCTGGGCATGGCCAGGCGCCATGGAGTTGGCTCTCTCGCCTCTCGAAGCCTAGAGTCAGCACAGAGCTCACGCTCGGCCACTGTGTGGCCATCCAGACTCGCCGACACTAGTTCCTGAGCTAGTCCGCACCCATGCTAGTCGCTCTAGCATAGTGTCATCATCATCTCAGTGCTGAAGGCTCTGTGAGCCCTAACAGGTTGTCTCTCTTCTTCCCTTGGCGTGCCCGGGGGACCACCTGCCTCGTGCTCGCCCCGAGTTTTTCTGGGTCCTCGTCGTTCCGCTGATGGATGCCCGGGGCTGCTGCCCCTCCCCTGGGGGGTGACCTGCGGCAACGTCGCCCCTCTTGTTGGCGGTTGTCTTGACTCCACCGGCCTGCTGCTACTCCTCTGGGAGGTGACCTGCGGTAGCGTGTCCCTTCTTGCTGGCGGTTGTCCGGGCTCCACCGGCCTCGCTCCCGCTGGTGTTGGGGCCCATCCCTCTGGAAGTTGCCCCATTCCTTGGGGTTGGATAGGTAACGGTGGGTCCTGAACTCCAAGGACCTGTTTTGGGATCTTTGTTGGAACCTTGGCTGGGAGTGGCTTCTGACTGGATACCTGTCTTGTGGTCTGAAGCCTGGTGGGGGGTCGAGGGGGTGCCCTCTGAGGGTGCTGCTGGCTTGGCCCAGTGGCCCCTTGCCTCTGAGGCGTCCCTCCGGCTGGGAGTGGGTCTGACTCTTGCTGCGGCCTGGGCCTGACGGAGGCCTAGGACGTGGGGTTGACCTTCCTGGGGAGGGTGGCTCTAAGGTCTGGCGCTGAAGATCGACTTGCTGGTGGGGCTGGGCGTTGCTGGGTGGGTGGCCCTAGTTTTTGGGTTGCTCGTTTGACTGTCGCCCTCAGCTGCCGGTGGCTGGGTCTGTTTCGTTCTGACCGCGGGACCTCGTTTGCTGGCTTGCTCTTTTTGCATGGCCCTGCTGCTCCTGCGGTCTGTGCTTCGCCCTGGGTCTGTTTCTTTTTGGCGCCTCGTGCGCACTCCACTGGCTGCCGGGGTTTGTGCCTCCTTGGTGGGCTGGGGGGCTGTTGCTGCCACCTTTCTTGGGTGGCTCCTCCTGCTCCTCCACCTCGTCCTCGTCCCCCAGGCTCAGGCCTTAGTCGGACTCCTGCTTTGCCTGCTCCGGGGCACCTTCCTCTTCTGTGGCCTCTCCCAAGGCTGTTGGGGCTGGTGGCGAGGGGGTCGGGGGTGCCCGAGGCATGTGGCGAGTGCCTGGTTGCTGCGCTGCCAGCCTTTCTGCCACGTGGAGTTGAGGTGGGTGATCATGCGTCTCCACCGGGGCCTATGGATCAGCAGTTGATGCGCTCTGTACTCCCCAGCGTTGATGTCTGGGTTTCGGGAGCCTGTTGCCGCCTTGGTGGGGGGTGTGGGAGTTGCTCTTGTACTCCCCAGGGTGCCTTTTTGGGGCAGCCCATGGGTTTTGGAGAGGCTTTGGAGCGGATGCCCCGTGCTCCCCAGAGTTGTATGTGTTTCGGTGGGTCTTAATTGCCTTGTTAGGACTGCTCTCCGTGCTCCAGTACTCCCCAACTGGTGGGTTTCTGGGAGTCTTTTTCACTGCAGTCCACGGCTGTTCCGTGTGTGTGTCTGCATCGCTGGCCTGCCATGCTTGCAACCTGCAGATTTCGTACTCAGGGTTGAAGCTGTCGTAGCTGCCAGCTGTTTCGTTGTTGGCTGGAGGTGATGGGTTGCCGGTTGCCCTTGCTGGTGCTGCAACCGAGGGTACGGCCACGAATGTCCCTTTCGCCTGCGAGCTCCTGTGCCAAGGCTGTGGGCTGCTGCTGATGTCGCCGCTGTTGCCAATGCTTCCCACGTATACACTGCCTGTCTAGGGATTCGTCCGCTCGGCTTGGCACCCTGTTTTAAGATGATCCAGCCTGTCTGGCCTGCTGAGTTCTGGATCCCCATAGCTGGCTCGCGTCGCCTTATCGACTCCTTGAGCATTTATGCCCATGTGCGTTTTGCTGGCGTCGGAGGTGGGTGCGATGGCATGGTGGCTGGTTGCGCGTTGTCCTGGCTGTGGAATTTTGGTCATGACTGCCCTTGCCTTCGTCCACATCGAAGAGCTGCTCGCCTGCCATGTCACCGCAGCCACCTGTATGGAATATTCACAGCCGTCAGGATTGTCCAAGTGCTGCAAGGTCTCAGTCCAGTCTATCGTGCCATCCAATGCAAGTTCCTCGCCAACTTGCATTGCGAACGGCTGGCCATCCAAAGTACGACACTCAGTGCGCTGGAAGATGATATCGTTGACAATGGATTCAGGTTTGTTTTTAAGCAAATGGGCCCGAGATACCGGACTTTGTGGGGCATTTGAGAAATTTTCATCGTCATACGGTGTTGGTGCGACAGTGAGCTGAACCCAATAGCCGGAGGTCTAAGAAAGATCATATGGCCGATGCCATGTTAGGCTCACAGAGGCCTAAGAACGCCAGATGATGAAAGATGTATCTTTTTACAACACTACCGCATCCACATGGACATTGGCAACTCCAAGAACTACTTGGGAATCAGAGTTATCATTACCACCTGAGGCAAGCGTACCTGGACCAGCCTGAACTTACCATAACCTGACCTGACATGTCTTCATCCTCTTCGTCCTGTACCCTGCAAGAAAGGAGGTCAGCCACGGCTGACCAAAAACGACCCGTCAATTCCTTTGGGAGATCGTCGCAACCCACACTCAGAATCTTTGTCAGGAGATCAACTCCCAACAGAGATTCCAATTTAGTTGCCAAATTCCCACCTTGTAATCCAAGACCTCCACCGTTTCAAGAAATTGGTCTATTTTTTGGCCACAAGATGGGACAATCCACGGTACAGTGAACACAGCCTGTGTGAGCATCCCCAAATGCTCATCGCAGTCCTTGCAGTGATACTGTAGCAGGATCCACAAACTCGTAAGTCTGATTTTGAAGTCGGCTTCGTAGGGCAAACAGCTTACCACTCTAGCGCTCATGATAGTACGAGCCCGAACAGAGGACAAACTTGACAGATATGGTGCAAGCCTGCGTGGTTTTTCACCGATGCACGCCCACTTCCATGGCTCCGCAGAATGCGGCGATGCAACATATCTGGCTTTCCCTTGAATTAAGTACCAACTCCAGATATTGTCAACGAGGTGTTGCCTATCAACCTCATTAGTAGGCAACGCCTCTGCTTCCAGCACTGGCACATTCACTACACGCACTCCCCCTTGAGATCTGGAGGAGATTCGCCTAGCGACCTGCTGTTTTGTAGGGGCTTTGAAGATGTCAGAGATATTCAGGTCGTGGCAAATGTCCGCTGAAAATTTCTGCACCTCTCCTTGCCAATTGGCCCCTACCCTCGGGCGTCCGACTGCTCTGTGCCCCGGGAAACGATTCGCTTTTGCCAGTTTACACCATCGAGTTCCCTGTAAAGTGGACAGATGCTTGTCATAGCATTGTTTAGAGGCATCCATTAGAAGCGAGGGGGGCAGTAGGCCCAAGTCTGTGAACAAGACTTCTGAGGCCACTTCTGAACACTGCAATCCCATCACTGCTCGCATCGCCTCCTTTGCGACGACGTCAAAGCAGCGTCTATTGACTTGTGAGGTTGACCAGACCTCACTACCAAACAACACTGAGCTATAGATGAAGGTTTGGATCATCATTGCGCGGGTTTTGATCGGGATACGATGACAAGCTAGCAGTGGCCTCCAGTACCCCAAGGCAGCTCGCATTTTGCCCAGTGCTTGGCTTGCATGTAAATCCCAAGATCCGCTTTCTGTGAACCAAACTCCCAAGTACTTATATGATTGCACCTGCGACAGAGCGTGTCCGTCCAGTGTCCAGGTGTTCAATCGCTGCTCAGCTGGGACGCTCGCTGATTCACCTTCCTTGGGATGGAACACCATCACCACACTTTTTAGCTTATTTGCTTGCATACGCCAGCGTTTCAACCATTCAGCCACATGGTCGATACTGACCTGCAAGTCCTGGGGGTTCAGTGTCAGACCATTAAGGTCGTCCGCGTATGTGAGGGCCCTGACCTCGACCCCTTGTGCAACGCAAATTCCTTTGGGACCGCCTGCCGTATGCAACGACTCCAGCAGATCGTCGATATAGATGTCGAAAAGCAAGGTGGAGAGGGGGTCACCCTGGCCGACGCCTACCATCAATGGGAACGACTCCGACATCTCGCCAGCAATGCGGACCGAGGATTGTGACTTTGAAAACAAGTCTAGCAAGACCCGCCACATCTTGCCTTTTACTCCTTTAGCTTTCAGTTTGTAGAAAAGACCTTCCCTCCAGACCACATCGTAAGCCTTCTTAATGTCCAGGAAAAAAGCATAAAGGGGCTGCTTTGTTGCACCTGACTCATTCACCATCTGAGCTATTGTAAAGATGTGGTCGATGCAGGAACGTCCTTCCCGGAAAGCGCATTGGGACTCATGAAGTCCCACCGTTTTTTCAAGCCGTAACCGGAGCATGGTGCTAAACAACTTGCGGATGATTGAGATGAGCGTAATTCCCCGGTAGTTTCCTGGGTCAGTGGAATCTCCAGCTTTATACAGACTCACTATAATCCCAGTCCCCCAATTCGTGGGAACACTTTCATTTCGCCAAACCCGGTTCAGCAGAGACAACAGCTGGGCTTTCAATTCTCCTCCACCATTTCGGATCAGCTCGCCTGTAATATCATCGCTATGATGATGATGTATCTTTTTACAACACTACCGCATCCACATGGACATTGGCAACTCCAAGAACTACTTGGGAATCAGAGTTATCATTACCACCTGAGGCAAGCGTACCTGGACCAGCCTGACTTACCATAACCTGACCTGACATGTCTTCATCCTCTTCGTCCTGTACCCTGCAAGAAAGGAGGTCAGCCACGGCTGACCAAAAACGACCCGTCAATTCCTTTGGGAGATCGTCGCAACCCACACTCAGAATCTTTGTCAGGAGATCAACTCCCAACAGAGATTCCAATTTAGTTGCCAAATTCCCACCTTGTAATCCAAGACCTCCAACCGTTTCAAGAAATTGGTCTATTTTTGGCCACAAGATGGGACAATCCACGGTACAGTGAACACAGCCTGTGTGAGCATCCCCCAAATGCTCATCGCAGTCCTTGCAGTGATACTGTACGGGATCCACAAACTCGTAAGTCTGATTTTGAAGTCGGCTTCGTAGGGCAAACAGCTTACCACTCCTAGCGCTCATGATAGTACGAGCCCGAACAGAGGACAAACTTGACAGATATGGTGCAAGCCTGCGTGGTTTTTCACCGATGCACGCCCACTTCCATGGCTCCGCAGAATGCGGCGATGCAACATATCTGGCTTTCCCTTGAATTAAGTACCAACTCCAGATATTGTCAACGAGGTGTTGCCTATCAACCTCATTAGTAGGCAACGCCTCTGCTTCCAGCACATTCACTACACGCACTCCCCCTTGAGATCTGGAGGAGATTCGCCTAGCGACCTGCTGTTTTGTAGGGGCTTTGAAGATGTCAGAGATATTCAGGTCGTGGCAAATGTCCGCTGAAAATTTCTGCACCTCTCCTTGCCAATTGGCCCCTACCCTCGGGCGTCCGACTGCTCTGTGCCCCGGGAAACGATTCGCTTTTGCCAGTTTACACCATCGAGTTCCCTGTAAAGTGGACAGATGCTTGTCATAGCATTGTTTAGAGGCATCCATTAGAAGCGAGGGGGGCAGTACGCCCAAGTCTGTGAACAAGACTTCTGAGGCCACTTCTGAACACTGCAATCCCATCACTGCTCGCATCACCTCCTTTGCGACGACGTCAAAGCAGCGTCTATTGACTTGTGAGGTTGACCAGACCTCACTACCAAACAACACTGAGCTATAGATGAAGGTTTGGATCATCATTGCGCGGGTTTTGATCGGGATACGATGACAAGCTAGCAGTGGCCTCCAGTACCCCAAGGCAGCTCGCATTTTGCCCAGTGCTTGGCTTGCATGTAAATCCCAAGATCCGCTTTCTGTGAACCAAACTCCCAAGTACTTATATGATTGCACCTGCGACAGAGCGTGTCCGTCCAGTGTCCAGGTGTTCAATCGCTGCTCAGCTGGGACGCTCGCTGATTCACCTTCCTTGGGATGGAACACCATCACCACACTTTTTAGCTTATTTGCTTGCATACGCCAGCGTTTTAACCATTCAGCCACATGGTCGATACTGACCTGCAAGTCCTGGGGTTTCAGTGTCAGACCATTAAGGTCGTCCGCGTATGTGAGGGCCCTGACCTCGACCCCTTGTGCAACTATCAGCCGATTCATGTAGCGGAAGGTGATCTATGGCGCCATTGATCTCCTCTTCTGTAAACTCCTCATCCAACTCTGGCTGGATCACGTCCTTGCCCTCTTCTTGCCAATTCTGAAAGTCGGCTTCTATCAGAATCCGATGGTCTTGAAGAAAATCGGGATCTTCCGATGGACTTGCCAATTTTGCATAATGTGTCTTGAAGACACTGGCGATTTGCTGGGGGGTATTCACAAAGTTTCCTTGCGAATCCTGGATCCCCTGACAAGCCGTCGACGCTTTCCGAGCGAAACCAGCTCTTGAGTTTCTCAACTGCTTTGCTGATTGCCACGCACGTTTAGAACCATAACTTTTATCCCAAAGTTGTACCGTGGCCAGCTGATCAGCAACCGACTGCTGAGCTTTAAGATTTCGCTTCAGCAGATTCTTAACCTTCCTTAGGGACACAAAAGCGTCCCAGTCTCGTGGGTCCTTAGTGCGCATCGCTAGCTCGTATGATTGCTGGCTCTTCACTCTGATCTCATTATACTCAGCGGTCCACCAAGGGGCAGTGCGCCTGCCCTTGCTTAATTTCTTCCCGATCGTGGAGCTTGCTACCCTGACAATAATATCAGTGATCTGAGTTGCAATCAAACCGATTTCGCTTTGCGAACTCTCCTCATTCAGTTCACCCAGGCTACCGGTGGCTGCCGCCACCTCCTCGGACATGAGATCACGATAAGCTTTCGCCACGGCTTGGTCCTCAAACTTGTTGAGGCGCCATCGGACATTGGTCTTAGGCTTAACAGGCCGTTTCTCGAGCTTAGTGGGGATATCGACACACAACCGCGCATGGTCTGTGTCGTCGTGTAGGGGGTGGTGGGTGACTGAGCGGGCACATTTCAGCAGGGCACGAGGACCTAGTAGATAATCTACCACTGAATTCCCTTGGGTCCTCAAGCAGGTGTACTGTGTCTCCGGGCCGAACCGGTTTCCGAGGGAGAACAGGTCACATTGTGCCAACAACTGTATCAACGCCTTGCCTTCTGCATTGATGGTGTCCTCTCCAAAGCGGGGGACTCTTGGGTGAACTGCCGCGGTCTCGCCGCTGCTATTCCCGATACGAGCGTTAAGGTCACCACAAACTAAGAGCTTGCTCTTCTTGCTCCAATGCTCAATATCAATGGCCAGATTTTCAAAGTCGGCTGTCACATCTGCCAAACTTCGAGTGTCTGAGACCGGAGGGACATAGACGCTGGCGATTACCAAATGGTTTCGTCTATTGGTACCCTTCACTCGTACCCAGGTTGCTTGTGTATGTTTCTTTCCTCGCCATACCAGTGTATCAACATCGGATACCATGTCATCACCAATAAGGAAGCCAGTGCCCCCGCCAAGGCGTGTGCTAGTCGGATACCCGGCTGATCCCACAAACTGATAACCGGGCAGCACTATTTCATCGATTGAGGGATCAAGCCAGGTTTCTTGAACTGCAAAGATGTTGACTCCTTTGTCCCGCAGGACTGCGCCAATGTCAGAGACCTTATCACTTTGGCTTGCAATTTTCAGGCCTCTGACGTTCAAACAACCCGCTTTGAACTTCCCTTTATCCTTCCTGGCAACAGTGGCTGCAACTGTTGCCGATGCGTGGGCACTTGTGCCCACGCGAGGCTCGGTGGCCTCTTCACTCATTCCAACCGCCCCAGCTTCGCACAAAACAAGGACCCTGTTGTGAACTGCAAGCGTGGGGTTTCCTTCCGGCGCTACCAAAGTCATATTGCGCTCATCGTTTGGTGGGAACAACATCCAGGAGAATTGATCATAAAGGGCCACTTCACACTTTGAATGCTTCAAGTGTTGGTTGAGATCAAATACGAACGGTACCATACCTGCCAACCAGATCTTTTTGATATCCGCGTCCTTGCGGACACTGAGCACCAAGAAAGGGATGCCGTTTGCACTGTTCCGTTGACGGCTGTAGTGACAGCCTTTCAGAACCGACATCGTTGCTGCATTGGCTTACATTAGGAAAGCTGAGCGCGAGGTAACACAGTCCAAGGGTCCAAAGAAAGCCAATCTAATTCGTTTGGGAAGGACTGGTTCCAAGTCGCTAGGGAGAGTCTCTCCCTGGTGGTCACCCGAGTGTGTTGTAAGGGAGCTCGGGGCGCGAGGTATGGTGCATGTCTGCGTCTCCTCTTGCACTGGAGAGGGATCCGACAGGATCGGGGGGGCAGTCAGATGAGCGCTGTTGTCGGGAATACCAAGAATTTGATTCGCTTGCGTGGAAACCCGACATCCGGCATCCCCTGCGCTCACCCGCTGGTCGGAAGCCTGGCCCGACATTCGGCTCGCGACGGTAATTCGCCGGCCTCCTTGGGACGTTGGGCTAGAGGTGGCGCCCCTTAATTGATTTGTATTCATAGTATTGGGTTTCCTGTTCACAGCAAGGAGTACTGGCACGTTTCTAGGACACTCCCGTGTAGCCGCGGCGCGGATGCTCTTAGCCGAGCAGGCCTCAAGAAAGTGGGCTCTTGGCAACAATGGAATGGAAGTAGGGAATGAGGGGCAATTGAGGGACACTAGAGACAGGGCGCATCACCCTGTCTCTAAACTCAGGATTATGGCTCCTGGGGGCAGTGGAACGGATGCGGGAAAAAAAGGGGGCTGGAAAGGTATCACCCAATTCTCTATCTCATGAAAGGCAACTGGGGGCAAAGGAGGGGCGGAAGCAGGGACTGAGGGGCTGCGAGCGAGCGCGAATTGAAAAAGACACAACTGCCCAAGGCGGAACACCGTACGAATTACGGTGGGAGCCAGAGTAACTTGCGGGTACAAGCATACTCTGATTGCGAGGCAAACAGTGGGGCATTCGAGATAGAATCACCTTTTTCCTCAGGTAAAGGATATGATTCCACTGGCGAAGAAGTAAACTGAGGGGCTAACAGCGGTCGCTGTACCGGGGATCAGGCCACCCACGATCTTCAGGCATTCGGCTCCTGGGGGCAATGAAGGAGTAGTCAGCCGTCTTGAGTCTTGGTCTCGTGGTCTTCTGGTCAGGTCAGGCAGGCAGTCAGGCTACCTGCAGCACACTTAGTGGACCAAGCCATCCAGTCAGTAAGACAACACGAATCCCAAGAAAGTGCAAGGAGTGCCAAAGTGGAGCGGAATCGTTGTAAATAAGAAATTGATGGTAACCGCCGACTAGCAGAAGGCTTCGTTATGGGAAAAACGGGCCTTCGCTCTCGTGGTATGATTGCGGACAGAGCAGGGGAGGTGGCTGGTGACAGCTCAAAGCTGTCAACATATACCAGATGCTATATGCAATATGCGTAGTGCAACATGAGATAGCGTATGGCAGGTCTGAACTGCCTTGCTGTGGCAATTGGCAGAATACACTGGGCGAGGCGAGCTGCATGTACCCAGGATCCCGTCCTTGGTCGATGCGTCTCACTTATGAGACATACTTCCTCTAAGGATTCAGGGGTTCCAACCCTACGCCGATCCATGGGCGCTATGGTAACTGTATGCACATGACAGATAGCCCACAGACTATCTATGGGTGCGTGAGCACCCCGGAGGTTAGTCCTTGTTAGGTCATGGCCAGGCCGGTGCTTGGTGTATCCGTCCTAGGATACATGCGTGGAGGCCAGATATACGTAGCCTTGCTGTATCCATGCTAGGATGCGGGAGGTGCAGCCCAGTAGGGATAGGGGATGGATCCCAACCCTAGAGGAGTAGACTTGATAGAGGTACCTTGCATTGGAACATAGCTGCAGGTACACGTCGGTGTTATCTAGGCTGTATATGGACTTAGCACGGCTATGTACATATGCAAGCCAGCTTGGTCTGAACACTAAGGTGTACATGGTCATAGCATAGCTATGATCATGTGCAACTTAGTATGACTGAACTCTAGGTTAGGGCTGGCTTTAGCCAGGCCACAAACCTAACATTCATGGCCACAAAACTCTCGACAAGGTCGAGCAAGATCTCTTCAGATGTATTGCCACGAGAAGACATCGCCGCGACCTTGCGCTGCAGGTCAGCCTGGTGCTGAGCTGTAGCCGAACGAGTTTGATACGGTCGAGGAGCGGGTGATTGAGGGGGCGAGGAAGGACAGGGACGCGAGCGTCGGGGCGCGGCGCGAACGGCGGGCGAATGTCGTGAGCGTCGCTATATGTCTCACGAGGCAGGTCACGCACAGCGCCACGAGGCATGGGCTTCGCTGCGCCAGGGCGATGAGGCCGACTAACGATTGTGCCGTGTCAAGAGCAGAATCACGAAACGCTGTGAAAGTTGGAAAAAGGTTTCCCAACACTTGAACGGATAGCATGTCACGCAAATTGCGGACATACAATCCCTCCAAGAAATGTCGCACCTGGCGAAGCGAATCACCATTCGTCAGGTCTGAGATGACTGGGCAGCAGTGGGTCAGGAACGATTTTTCGAAACGAGCAAAGTACGCGGTCAGTGATTCAGAGGCGGATTGACACAATCGGTCGAATAACGAGCAATTTCGCTATCGAGCTGGTGCTCACGAGCACCAAACTGTGTTACAAGACGAGTTTTTGCATTAGCAGAATTCGCGACATCGTCGTCGCCAGCCAGATACGTTTGAATGGCGGCAGTGCATTCCTTTACCTTCGCGAAGGCTGGACGTAATGCGTGCATCCAAAGGCGTGGATCAATACCCACATCGGCAAGGTCCATTTCCAAACGATTGATGTAGGTTGACGCACATGCACCTTGTGTTGAGATATGAATATTAGCTAGTCAGTAGGTGTTGGACGCTTACGAGAGTCCTAGGTTACGTACTGCATAGATCAAGAACGGAACGTTCGAGTGACGTTCCATGCATGACGAGAGCATTGCTGAGTGTTATGATAGGTGTCCTCAGTGTAGCAGTATATAACGTAGTGCTTGGCATACATTATTTCGTGCTTCTAGTCCCTGAGTAACCTATTTAACAGCGATACTGATGAGCGGTGTAACATTCCTCATTTTGCACCCTGTCATACTTCAACATTAGATAGGTGCTTAAAACTAGGCATCGCTTGTCGACACGCTGCACATGCGTAGGCTGTTTGCGCAATCACATGCTTGCCAATTGTTGCTGTTTTGGGAATTTGTTTGATGGACGACAAGTCGCGAGCTTCGTGTCAAAGCGTCGCATCTTAGGCTACAAGGTTCGGCACGACCAAGATGGTTGTGGAACGTTCTCGTGGAGTATCTTCGTCAAGTGAGAAGATGACTGGCGAGTGGGCTACTTGTCGAGAAGAAGAGGTTCAAGGAAGCGCTGCGTGGAGTTAGCATGACGCAGAGCTGCGAGATGGGGCTCGAGCGTGAAGGACATTCTAGAGTTTGCAAGACCATCCAGGAGAGACCTGTTTTGTCTTCAAGTTGTGAGCTGGCTGCACACGTTGTGCACAAGCTTCAAACTGCCTATACTTTGTGACTATCAGGAGTCCATTTGTGGAATTGCAAAGCATGGCATTGTTGCATGAGAACTTTGCATGGGCACTCACGTAGCTTGAGTGAGCCATTGCCGCATTTGCAGAGTGCATATGCCTGGTGTTCTGCATGAGCATTGCATGTTTTGTTGGCTTTCCAGTGCACTGAAGTGGGGGAGCATGTGCATAGGGTTTTTTTTGTGCCTGTATGTTTGCTGTCCTCAAACATATCTCAGCACCTCCTGAGGGGGAGTGTTGAGATATGAATATTAGCTAGTCAGTAGATGCTGGACGCTTACGAGAGTCCTAGGTTACGTACTGCATAGATCACAAGAATGGAACGTTCGAGTGACGTTCCATGAATAACGAGTGCATTGCTGAGAGCTATGATACCGGTAGGTGTCCTCAGTGTAGCAGTATATCATGTAGTGCTTGGCATAAATTTTCGTGCTTCTAGTCCCTGAGTTACCTATTTAACAGAGATGAGTTCGTGCAAACGCCGTGATCCTCCAGACATCATTCAACTTACAATGCATCATGTTCGTCTTTCGGTAGCCTTTCCTAGATTTGCCGGCCCTGTCGCTTGTAATACTTACAATGCATCATGTAATAGAAATGTGCATCACAAGGTGTTCATTCAACAACACGGGTCAGCAACTAAGCTAAGCATCCGCTGCGGTCTCGCCCTTGTTTTTGCTTTTGATTTTCTCTTGTTCGCTCTTTCAGCTTTTGCTGCTGTCGCGTCGCTTGTTGTGCTCTGCTCGGTTGCGCCTTTCTGTTTGCTAGGGTGCTCGCGTTGTTGTGCTTCCAGCCTGCTGCCAGCCATGGTTGTTCCGCTGCGGTCTCGCCCTTGTTTCTGTTACACTGCTTTCTTTTGTGCGTTCGTGCAGCTTTTGCTGCAGTCTCGTCGTTTGTTGTACTCTGCTCGGTTGCGACTTTCTGTTTGTAAGGGTGCTCGTGTTGCTGTTGCTTCCTGCCTGCCAGCCGTGTTTGTTCCGCAGTGGTCTCGCCCTTGCTTTTGCTTTCTTTTGTTCGCTCTTTCAGCTTTTGCTGCCGTCGCGTCGTTTGTTCTGCTTTGCTCGGGTGCGCCTCTCTTTTTGTTTGGGTGCTCGTGTTGCTGTGCTTCCTGCCAGCCGGCCGTGGTCTCTCTCGCTCTCTTTGGCGTGTTTCTGCTGCTCGGCCTGCTTGCTTGCGTGTTCTGCGCTCGTTTGGGTTCTCCCTGGTCTCTTTGCGTGAGGTCTTTCGCCCGGTTTTGGTCTCCCTCTTTCGTTCTCTGGCCTTCTGGTTTTGGCCCCTTTTTGCTCTGCTTCCTCTTGTTTTGGGGTGGCATCTTGTGCCGCAGTCCCCTTGTGCCGCCGCTCCCTGTGCTGCAGGTGTGCGCATGAACGACGCCCTGCCGCGAGAACCGGGTGGGCACGCCCCTGCCGGGGCTGCCCCTCTGTTCGTGTGTCCAGAGCGACAGTGCTCCGCTGGTTTCACGGTGCAGTCGCTGCTGCTGGAGCACATCCAAACCGACCACCCGTCCAGCGGGTGGCAGCTTAACGGAGGTGTGCTCATGCACTGCCCGTCGCCGTCCCCCCGACCGGCATCGGCGGCCCTCGCCACTACCGCCGGGACAGCAAGGTCCCCAATGGGGTCCCCGCCGCCGTCCCCGTTGCGTTCACTGCCGGGGTCCCAGCCTCGGTCCCCTCTGCAGCCCCCGCCGCGAGCTTCGCTGCCGGCCTCGCCACAGCCCCCGCTGCGCCCCCCGCCGCCGGGCGAGCCCCTGCCCCCGCCGCCGCCCCGCCCACGACCGACAGCGGTTGCGCTCTCACGTAAACACGGCCCGCAAGGCCCGCCCAGCCTCCCAGAACCAGCAACGAAACGCGTGAATGCCATGTCGCCATCCTCCCCGCCTGCCAGTACTGGGCCGGCAACCCCCATGACCGCGGCAGCGTTACAACTTGCCGATGTTTACGTTGTCCGCGGTTTGGCAAGGGCACGCGCTACCGCCTGCCCTCGCGAAAGCGAGCGGTGCGTGGCGGTAGTCTCTACCATGCGATCACTGGCAAATGCCAGCGGTCACGCACCTGCGCACGCTGCTTCTTCCCTCCCCTCCATCCCCCAACCGCCGGGCGGTTGCGCGCATCCAGCGCCCAGGCGTTCGGCGCGTCTGACCCCACCACAAAGCCGCACGACAGTCCCCGGCGCGCAGCGCGCTCTCCTCACGAGAACTCCGAGTCATGGCCAAGCCGCAATCAACATACTCGCACGCGGAGAAGGCGCGTCCTTCACGTGGCGTGACGAGCAGTCGGCTCGCCAGCACGCATTGCCCTCGCGTGCCTCTGTGGCGGAGCCCACGTCTGTCCTGCCGAATATGAACCCGTCAAGCTGGCCGACTTGCCAGGCTGCGTCCGCGCCGCGCGCGTCCTGTTGAATTTACACGTCACACACGAACGATACTTTATCTCTGTTCGACAGATTGGTTGAAAACTAAGCCGTACTCACACAAGAAAAGTGCAGCATTTATATATGCACAAGCATACATGGCATAGGGCCTCAGTATCATGGCGTTATGCCTGTGGGGCATGGCGTAATACTCTGATGTATAGCGTAAGACAAACACAAACGTTCCAGACACATCCTAGCACGTTCTGAAGTACGTAACTGCAGGAATCTATCCAACGTTATTCTCACAATATATATCGAGAGAACATATGCAGGTTCCTACATGCAGCTGTACATATTGACCTATAAGTGGTCTTCCTCAGGCACATACATGGTCCAATGTCCTACATGTGAGGAAGGCACCGAGTGACCTAATGAGGTAACCCCTACAAATCTCAACACTCCCCCTCAGGATGTGCCGACAAATCCAAAACAACAAAAACTGACCAAAACGCCTGAGCTCCCCCGCTTGAGGGCGCTCGGCTCAGATATACTCTTGAACAGCAAAGTGGGAAAATAATAGAGCACTAGCTCCCCCATTCCCCATTGCCTGTCTCAACCTTATTCCAGCCAAACCGGCCACCAACGAAAAATGCATACGAGCCAGAACCAGCAACATGCATACTGTGTGCAGCTCCGCACCACCCAGAATAACGTGTAACGAACCTGCAGAAGCGTACATCCGTGCAAGACCGCACAATGCAATACCGCATAATATGTCCGTGCAAAACCGCACAATAAATCCGTGCATAACCCGCACAATGTAAAATCGCAAAAAAGATACCCATACTGCACAGCAGACCACTGGAAGTTCTGCACATTTTCAATCTTCTGGGAGGTTCCCCTTGTTCAGAATTCGGTACGTATCACATGGCAACCACCAACTTACCAACCGCCTTCTTGATAGTACGTCTTCCTTGAACTTCTTCTCCAACATTCCCCACGATCTTCTATGCATTCCTTGCAGTTGCTGCAGCATCACTTCCAGGTAACCGACCTTGGCGCGCCGTGTGCTCTACGACGAGCCTTGCGCCTACGTCATCTTCCTTAGGGGTCATCAAAAGCACGCGCGATAACCATCCACAGCTCCGTGTACTCCATGCCACTCATCATGTTGTAAAGCCACGAAGTATCGTAAAGCCACGCATTAACGCTCTTGTATACAATCGGCAGTCGTAATACTTCACATACTGACGGAAAGCTCTGACGTCTGTCGAATGTTGAATTTACACGTCACACACGAACGATACTTTATCTCTGTTCGACAGATTGGTTGAAAACTAAGCCGTACTCACACAAGAAAAGTGCAGCACTTATATATGCACAAGCATACATGGCATAGGGCCTCAGTATCATGGCGTTATGCCTGTGGGCATGGCGTAATACTCTGATGTATAGCGTAAGACAAACACAAACGTTCCAGACACATCCTAGCACGTTCTGAAGTACGTAACTGCAGGAATCTATCCAACGTTATTCTCACGATATATATCGAGAGAACATATGCAGGTTCTTACATGCAGCTGTACATATTGACCTACAAGTGGTCTTCCTCAGGCACATACATGGTCCAATGTCCTACATGTGAGGAAGGCACCGAGTGACCTAATGAGGTAACCCCTACAAATCTCAACACGTCCGCCCTGTCGACCCGGCTTGGATCCGGTGGGCGCACAGTCCAGCAGCGCGGAGCGGACCTTGCGCTGCCTACTGCAAGCCTTTCTCCCTTCGTTCCGCTTGACCCGCGCATGTTAACGCGCACCCAAGACGTTCCAGCGCGTGCTAACATTCGCCCTACAGGCGAGACGCATGCCGTGGGCGCTACGCCGCCACGGATTCAGCCGCCGTTGCCCCCGCCAACACCGCCGGCGCCAACACCGCTGGCGCCACGCCCGCCGGCTGTGCCACCACCCCCTATGCATGCGCGCGCCGCAGCGCAGCCCGCACCTGGCGGCCCCGCTCCCCTTGCAAGCGCGTCTCGCCAACATCGGGGCCGTGCACAGGGGACGCCCTCATCACGGGGTCGCGGACAAGGTGCGAGGACGCGCGCTACACGCTCGCGCCCGGGCACCGCACGCGCTGCCGTCCAGCGGCAGCCGGCACGTCAGCCTGCCTGCCGCGTCGACATGCCGCAGACTGTGCCGTCAGTCATTCGCACACAATGGGGACGCGTCTACGCACGCGCGCTCTTGGACGTGGTTGACGCGGTCGAGCGCGCCGACGACCCCCAGGCCTCCGCAGAAGTATGCGCGGCCCTAGAAACCCTAGCGGACCTTCCCAGGCGGGCGCTGGCCGACAACCGCGGGTCTCATGGTTGTAACAGGTGCGCCCTTGCCCGCATGGTCCGCATAGAGGCGTGCCAAGCGCTGGAGGACGAGGATGACGATGAGGCCGCCGATGAGCGTGAAGCCGTTGTCCCGCGCCTACGCCGCCGCACCCTGTCGGCTGAACTGCTCATGGGTCTGCGTGTAGAACGCATGCTCGGCCTCGGTAGCGTAACCCGTGGCGCGCGCGTGATAGCGTCGGCACCATTGGCGGATACGCACTCTCCCGCCGTCATTGCTGCGCTCCGTGAGAAACACCCATTCGCTGAACCGCCGGTCCTCGTGGAGGACGCCACACTACCCTTGCGTATAGACGCTGAGTTGCTCGAGCGCGCACTCAAACGCCTTGAAGCCAAACTCGGCTCAGCAGGCGGGCCCACTGGCATGACGTACGAGCACGTCTTGGCGGCCACCAAAGCCTCGTCCGCAGCCTTCAATGCCACTCTGGCCTTCGTCAACCTCATGCTCACGGGCACGCTGCCGCGGCACTCGTCGCTGCTGGACTCCTCCCTCGTGGGCCTGCAAAAGCCAGATGGGGGCGCGCGACCCATAGCGATAGGAGAGGTCCTGCCTCACCGTCCTATGCGCAATGACAGCCTGTGAGAAGCTTGGGCGCTCGCTCGTGCCCTTGCAGCTCGCGGTGGGCGTCTCAGGCGGGGTGGAAGCGCTTGTGCATGCGGTCCGCTCGGCGCTGGCTGCTGACTCCGATGCCGCGCTTCTGACCGTTGACATGGCCAATGCCTTCAACACGGTCGACTGATCTGCGCTGTTTGCGGCAGTGCAGAAATACGTGCCTGCGCTGCTGCCGTATGTGCAATGGTCGTACGGTGCGCCCACCGACTTGCACGTCATCGGCGCTCCAGCCGGCACGGCCCCGATCCAGTCGCGCACAGGGGTGCGCCAGGGCGACACCCTTGCCATGCTGCTCTTCGCCCTGGTGCTGCAGCCCATCTTGGAACGCACTCGGGCAACCGCGCCCGCGGTTGCCGTGCTGGCGATTGCGGATGACGTCAACCTGGTTGGCAAGGTCAACGCCCTCCGTGCGGCGTTCCACGCGCTCACTGGGGAGAGCGGCGTGCCCAGCGTTCGCCTCCGTGTCCAGCCCCGCAAGTGCGCGCTCACCGAGGGGCCTTCCATGGCGGTTGCGGGTCTGGCCGCTGCCCTGGGCATCCAGCACTGCCCCGGCAGCGTCACGGTGTGTGGCACGCCCATTGGCTCGGACGCGTACGTTGCTGCCGCTTTGTCCAACCGCGCGGACGGCATCATCGAGCAAGTGGACAAGCTCATGGTGCTGCCCGTCAGCCATCAGGCGCAATTCGCCCTGCTCCGGTCCTCTCTGTCCATGCGCATGGCGCACCTGCTGCGCACGGTCAAATGGGACCACCTCCAGCCCAGCGTCGTGCGCGTCGAGGATGCCATCATGGTAGCCGCCAAGACGCTCTTCCAGGTGCCTGAGGTCGGTGCAGCGTCTACACGTGCCGTGCAACAACTCCGACTCCCTCTCCGGCATGGGGGCTTTGGCCTACGCGACGCAACGTCCCTCGTCGCGGCCGCCGCGCTCGTGGCGGGAGCCTCTAAGGCGCAAAAGGCCATGTCGAATGGTCTTGACATATGCCAGCCCTTCTCGGGCGCGCTGCGGCCGGCATTGCTGTCGGCCTGGCAACGTGTCTTCGACGACGCTGCCGGCGAGTGCGAGTGGGAAGAGAGCGCCCGGGACCTGCCGGCGGAGTTCGTGCTTGAGGACCTGCCCCACGTCCAGCGGGCCGTGTCGAGGCTCGTGGGCGATCGTGCGGGCGCGGCCATGCTCGACGCCTGCGACACCGACATCGTGGAGGGCCAGCGAGACGCGGCGCG
This sequence comes from Nuphar pumila, assembly GCF_984573655.1. Classification (NCBI taxonomy): domain Eukaryota; kingdom Viridiplantae; phylum Streptophyta; class Magnoliopsida; order Nymphaeales; family Nymphaeaceae; genus Nuphar; species Nuphar pumila. The sequence continues at coordinate 16,347 of NW_028323560.1, read as the reverse complement.
CCTTCGCAGTGCCTCAACTGGCCCGTTGTCAGGCTGGCTTACAGCACTGCCCATGTGGCCGGCTCTGCGTCTCACTAACGCAGAGTTTCGCATGGCGGCCCGGCATCGGCTCGGCTTGGGGGTGCCGTCGCTGATTGACATCCCTCCGTGCACCTGCTCCGCTGGCGATTCGACAACGCCGGACCACGCTCTCTCAGGCAAACATAGCGCTGGCAAGGCAATTGTGCGCCATGATTCCTGGGCTTCTGCCTGGCGCCATGACAACCGCCGCGCTGGTTGCGCGTCGAGCGCGGAGCCGCTCTACAACAGTCTTGCAGCCCCGGGGGCGCAAGGGGCTGCCAGTCAACGTCGGGGTGACATCCTCGTGGTTTGGCCTGACGGTGGCGTCCGCATCCTGGATTGCGTCGTCACGCACCCCACGGCTGCGTCGTACATGCGAGACGCTGCGGAGGCTGGAGGGTCTGCGGCTGCGAAGGCTGAGGCGCGGAAGCGGTCGGCGAGGCCTCCGCGTACGGCTTTGTGCCGCTTGCTGTGGAGTCGTACGGCCGCATGGGTGTCGCGGCGTCGCGGTTCCTATCAGAGCTTGGCGATTTGGTAGCGGCGGCGGGCGGGTCGGGTGTCTAAAGCCGCTTTTGTCCGGACCGTGCGTCGGGAGCTCAGCTGTGCGTGTTGGACACAACTTCCAGCAAGGATGTGATGAGCCGGCAGAGGGCCCGGTTGAGGTCTGACTTGCTTCGTTGTTCCAGGGGCTTCGAACTAGCAGGCTCGCGGCGCGGCAGCGCCGCTGTGAGTGTGCCAGCAGCCTTAGACGTTCCAACTGCCGCCTCGTCCTGCTGCGCAGAGCTGGCAGCCCTGGCACGCTTGGAGCCAGTCTTGCGCGTGTTGCGATCGGGGACGTCCGGCGATGCCTCGGCGATAGGCGAGAGCGGGAAAACTGAGCACTGCTCGCAGCAGCTGCCTGTGGTGCGGGGTTGCGGTCTCGTCCGGTCACAGCCGAGGATGTTCCTGAGTCGCCACAGCTGGCATTGCTGCGAGCCAAGCGTGAGCGCAAACGTCGCCCCTGTGATCCCCACCCGCAGCGACTCCTCGTCAGCTGCCAACGAAGGCTCGGCGGTAGCTGGAGTGTGCGCCCTTTGGTTTTCCATTTAGTGCCTCTCTTGTCGGCAGTCTTCCCGCTGCTTTGTCTTCACGCGTCATAACACCACATCCCCAGGGGTTCCCGATTGAATTTCCGCCAAGCTCGCTCGCAGGATTGCATCACATTATGAGCGAGCGTTCGCAGTTGCGATTGTATCCATGCACAAAACGTATCACATTATGAGCGAGCGTTCGCAGTTGCATTCTCTTTGCGCCAGGCGTGCAAAGAGCATGCAAGATAACCCCAAGTTCAATTTTGCCACGACGGTGTGACTGAGGGCAAAAGGAACAAGCTCCCAAAGCACACCAAGTTGCTAATTTCTTCAATTGATGTCGCATGCTTTGCATTGCTCTTCTACCTCTCTGGCCGCTGTACGGCACCTTGCTTCTTGGTGTGAAGTGCAAGCATACAATCTTATTTTGATCCTCCATATGCGCTGAGGCACCAGGAGCGAGGCATGTGCTTGCCAACACCCTAACCTGCCTCTGGCCCTTGCTATTGTGCCAAGCGAACTGTTGGTCCCCTGATATTGTGCCAACTGTCGTACGACTCAGACCTGATGATTTCTTCAATTGCCTGCATTCCATTGCGACGCTCATATGCACACAGTGCGGCGACTCTATGCTATATCATTATCTCAATTAAAATCTTACACACAGAACTTGTACTCGTATTTATCGTCTTGACAGATGCAGAGTTGGCGCACATTGGTCACTTGGGCGTTTTGGAGCAAGCGGCTGCAATATGTCGGATGCTGGGCTGCAACTGTAGCGAGCATGTTGACCGGCACAGAAGATTTGCCACTGGCTGATCATTTGCAGCTATGTTACACAAATGCCAACAAGGGAATGATCCAGCTGTCATGTTAACTATACAACTTTGCTCAAGCGTCAACATTCAAAAGAAACGAACAAATTTATGCGACATGAATCACAACCAACTGCCAAAACACACTGAAATGAATCATACATGACACGCTCACCTTCATAGAAATAAGGGGGGACAGAGGAAGGACGCGCAAATCAGGTGCCGATCTAGTTGACAGCGCTGACAGACAACGCCATGCGTGTGGTTCAGAAACGCTGATGATGCAGGCGGCGATGATGAGCACGGAAAGAGCAATCCAGGGCCAGATAATCACCTGTCATCACCTATCTGCAATGTGTACACGTCCGCAGGAGTTCCTGGTGGCTGTTGCGGTTACATTCATCAACAGAAAGAATGGGAACAGAAGTCAAATGGGAAATACATCCCCTGTGACAAACTGGAGCATTCAAGCTTCACTTGCCATGTGCACCAATATGTGGTTTGCAGCTGTGGTTGCCGATCAGGTTGTGCGCTCGCGCTTGAAAGCAAAGAGCGCGTTGGCTCAACAACCAACCCGTACGCGGTGGCAAGCACGCTGTCTGGGACTGGACGAAAAGGTCAGCCAGCAACTATCGTAATAATGCAATTGATGAAATAGAGGGGAGCGCAACGTCGTTGGTGTGGTCTACGTATGGCTGCGGCAGGATTGCCACGAAACATAAGCATGCCACTATTCAACGCCTGCCGTCTCACAGGTGCTGAAAAGCTTGAGTTCAGTGTCGACTTGTGTGTGCCGTTGCGCCTGACGCGCCGACTGAATCTGCATCGCTGGGAGTGGAGAGCGTGCTCAAGGCGAGCTCCTGCTGAGCGTACAGCACACACATACACTGCAGCTTGAGCTGTCGTTGACAGAAGCGTTGAGGGCGGTGAAAGAATCCGCCTTTCAAGTGACATAGCTGTCAGGGGCCATGGTCATTGCTGAGGATTGGGGGTCGTCACCGCCCTTCGGCTTCACCGCGACCACTTTCGCCACAGCATGCGGCGCAGCAAGCGGCTGCTGGACCGGCTGAGCAGCAACTTCCTCCGCAGCAGCCGGCTCCGCCGCCGGCTGTGCTCTGATCTGCTCCCAAGCAATCTTCCCGAAGGACGATTTGCCCTCCGATAGCTCCGCGACCATCGCCTCAAAGTTCTGGAAGGATGGGATTTGTACTTTGTGAAGCGCCCGCTCAAGTCCTTCCTAAAGTGCGCGTCCTCCGCGCTGCCGTAGAACCTGGTGGGTATCGCTGTACAGCGGGATGTGGCGGTCAACAAGTAGCTGTGTCTTGAGCAGAAGGTTCAGCAAGCTGCCAACTACAGGCAGTTTTGCTTTAAGCCAAATACGTATAGAGCCGGCCAGTGCGTCGTATACGTCGATTGAGACGGGACCCAGAATCAGCCCTGGATTGAGCCAGGGCAGGCCAAGCAAGTTGTAGTCTTGCAGCCATGGCAGCTCATCCTTTTTGTGTTTGTTGAGGTAGTGTTGCGGGGCGAACGGAAGGGGGTTGTACGGGTCGCCCGTGGCCTTGACGCGCTCGATCATCCAGAGGAGGGGCGGGTCGGAGAGCTCAGGGGTGTAGTTGATGTTGATGCCGAGGGCGTTTGTCTCCGTTAAAAGAAGATGGAGAAGCCTTTCTGGGGCCGACCTTGAGTTGCGCGCAAAGATGAACGCTGGCGACCGATGTCGTAGTGCGCTCCTACGAAGCAAAACAAGGAAGGTGGTCAGAAACTGACTATCTGTACATAGCAAGTACTTGAGTTAGTGTCAGACCTCTTGTGACGTCAAGTATGGGACGCCAGATGGATCCCAAATATGGGAGCAACCCAGGCTGGAGTTGCGATTGGGATGACAATCTGAGATGTGCGTCGCTGCTGTAAAACGGTAATTGATGCATCTTCAATTGCAACAAAGCGTCAAACCGAGAAATTCGAGTCAGAACGTGAGCGCCCCAAGACACACAGGCAATGAAAAGGGCACAGAACCCACGCACCACGTGCATCATCATAGTCAAGCAACAGCCAATAACACCAGGTTACGGGGGTGTGCTTAACGTGGCTGTAGGTTGCATCGCGTGCCCTTCGCTTTGCCGACAAACCTAGGGCTGCATGAGAGGATCGTGATGTCTCTCACATGCATGGCCTTGTCTGTCAGCGCCGTCTACTGGATAGCCACGTCATTCGAGCAGCCTTCCATTGTCCCCCGTGTTTTTCCCAGTGCATAGTTGGGTGCTGCACCCGTCCAACTGGCGCGAGGACATGCTGGACGTGCCCTCGCCTATTTCTTGCCAGGCGAGCACATCCGAGCATGTTTTTAATCATTTTGAAAAATAGTGTGATGCGGGTCCGGTGGATGGCGGGTGGCGTTCTAACGGTCAATGTGACAGAACAGTGGAGATTGGAGTCAGGGGGTGTGTCTCCATGCAGCATCGGGGCATGAGTTTATCAAATGTTTGCTACAGACACGGTGAGGACGTGGCAGGCGAGGCCTGCGCTCGCGTACCAATCAAAGGGTGCAGCACCTCACAAAGGGACTAACATGTCTTGCTAAAAGCTTTGCTGATGAAGTTTCCATCGAGCGGTTTGGCAACCAGCTCCTGGACGCGTGCACAGAGCTCGTGCGAGTCAGCAATCTCTCACGAGTGATGGAGAGTTCCCATTGGACACGAACTAGAGCGTTCAGCTGAATCTGCGATGGACTAAGCACAGCACGTTACGCTGTAACACGCCGCTCATGTTCCCGAAGTTTTCATTGTGAAAATTCTATCATCCAGCTTTCATACATGCACTGATTAGGGCGCGACGGGTTGGCCACCTTTGAGCCCCAATGGTAGCAGGCAAATCGCTTGCGGGAAACGCACCCGGGAACCACACTTCTTTGGTCTCGAAGACTGTGTATGGGTACGGTGTTCTGGGCCCAGGTTTGGGAGACCTAGGTGAGCGGCGCACGAAGCATGGTGCGAAGAACGACATTCGATCGTGCGTCGCGAGCGCCTGACAAACTGTCTGCACCTCAGTGGACACAATCTAATCGTAGAACTCGTACGAAAACTTGTTGCCCGGCGAGATGGTTGGGATGCCAAGCGATCCCACAGTGTCGAGAAGCCCGAGGAAGCGAACCGGTGGCTCTACCGTATGATGGCTCCATTTGTCACGAAAGTGCTTCAGGAACTCGTTGTCCGCAGCTGGCTTGTAGCGCGGATCAGGGTCGACATGAATGTCAAACACCTGCATCACATGGCCGCCTCGCTCAAGGTAGGATGGGCGGGGGTGAGATATAATACAAAAATAAAAATAAAAATTGATACGCTTGCCTACTGGCAAGCATTGAAATAGGCAAGGACACGGATGTCCTTCACACCAGGCACCCATTGACCAGTGATGCCCTGTCTAAGGGCCTCTTCAGACAACAATGACACCTATATGAGATGCGCTCACAAGTGAATATGCAGGCACAAAGCACGAAATACCACGCTATGATGGTACGCTTCCGTTCAGGGATGCGCGTGGCATCTTGTATCATAGATGAGAACAGATTTATACTTGGCCATACAGTTCATGTCCAGCTGTGAGTCCTGTGAGTCGTAGGTTGCAAGATCACAACACAGATTGACTCGTATTCATAGTTGCACACACGTGAGAATGATTTCCATATCCCTTGCCACACGATGAGCTCGTTACGGACATGAACTTCATGAACTGGAAGTGAAAAAAACTTACATGAAGAGGGTATATTGCCATTATATCTTATGGCACTTGATTGATGCCTTGAACTGCCTTTTGCCTTTTTTATTTTGAGCCGCGTGTGTTCGACCTCAGAAGAGTGGAGCTGACTGTCATCCAGGATTCTGGTTTGGCGTGACAACTCGTAGTACGTCGCATCGAACGAGGTTCCTGTTGGCAGAAATGGATTCAGCACCATGTCAAACTCCTGATCACATAATCTATGGGTTCATGTGGGATTCCATAGCCAGTTGACTTGGCGCAGCCTCTATTTCTGCATTTCCATGATTTCCTTGCGGAAGAATGTCTCAGGAGTGCACCTGCTCGCACGCAGCTTGAAGCCTCTTGACAAACGCTTCTTTTTTCACGACGACAACACTCATCGGCGTTTTGACGTCCTCCATTGCCTGTGCCGCGATCTTCGCGGAGTCCAGCACTCCGCAGGAGTTGAACATGCCACAGACCATGCGCACGGTATGCGCCCCGCGGCTCAACCCGAACATCCACACCTTGGCGTCGAGATGAAACTTGCTTACGACAAACGAGTATACCTCGATGCAGCGTTCCCTGATTGTGAGCGCCATGGAACCGTCCGCCAGGTAGTCTGAGAAGGTACCAGTGAGTGCCAAGGCCGTCGAAAAAGTGCGCTGTGGTGCATGTTGCGTCGCGGGTCTCCTCGAAGGCGTCGTAGAGGATCTTGATGTTGGTGGTCGTGCCTGTCGAAGCGCCACACCACGTGCCGTCGCAGCACACGACTATATTTCTCGCCATGTCTGTCTCTGCACTGGTCTTAGTTTGCGGCATCTAGGTTCCGCTGTACCTCGTACGCCAGCGTGTTTGCTGTGCCTAATATGCGGCAGGTGTGAAACCAGCTCTGTCGTTCTCGAGGGTTTGGGACGTGTCGAGTATCTGCATACATTTGCAGTTCAACAACGTTTTGAATTATGCCCATGGTGACCAGACATCGTCCCACCGTCCTGCGCAGCTTGGGATTCGGGCCACCATGCTTGACGCATAACAACATTGAGGAAACAAGCAGCATGCGCAGTCGCATACCCTTCCGGAATCTCACGGTTTTGCCTGGCAATACCATACAAAGGCACTTACGATGTGTGCCCACACGGCTGATCCGTCATGAGGCGTGATCATTGTGGCAGCATTGTGGCAGGTCGTGAACGCAGATTCGTTGGATTCATCCAGCTCATTCTGCAAACAACGTTGCCCTTGTGATTCTTGCACCTGCTTCTTCTCCAAAGTCTGTGACTTTTCAGGACTCAAATGTGAAGACCTTCAGGACTTCACCTATCTCGGTGAGAACCTCCAGCAAGCTTGGGCATGAATGTTTCACTGGGGAATGTCCCACTACATGTCATGTATGGGGGTATACCCCCTGTATGCAATGCCAACAAAGTTCTTCAGTCAAGTATTTCTAGGCAGGAGAAAAAGAAAAGAAAAGAAAATCCCCCGAAAACCACACCATGCCCCCGGAGCGCACACTGCGCCAGCGAGAACGTGCCCAAAGGGCTTCGGCCTTGAGCAGGCCCGGGTGTGCGCATCGAACCGCGTCGGGGAGAACAGAAAATTGCTGTGCACCGGACTCTCTCGCCTATCGCTCTGTGAGTTGCCATCACCGGCAAACTTATCTTTTATAAGCAACTCATTTCACTGGTTTGCCGTAACCTGGCCGTGACTTGGGTGTTTCCGCCGTCGCTATTGCAATCGTTACACAAGCGTCCCACAAGTTTCCGTATCCTCGCCGCAAGGAGGCAGTCCACCCAGGTAAAGTGTCAATCCCAATGTCATACGCTGTCATGAGAGCTTATGCAAACCGTCAATCAATAGCATCGTGATAAGTATCACAGCACGGCCGTCGGGATGGCAGTGAGGACTGCCACCCTTGCATCTGAACTCATTTTTGTCGTTCGTTTCAACCACAAAGCAAGAATAGCAAAGCCTAAAGTCGGTCCTTATGCTTCTTGCGAGTGCAATTTGATGTACAATGAAGCCTGGACCAAGCCTTGGCGTTGGATTATCCAATTGATACCCCAACGACAGTTCGCAGACAGGTTGTGGGCAGACACACGCTGCCCTCGCAGCCCTCCGCATACATCTCGTGACCGACAAAGAGACCTGTTACTCTGCTCGGCAAATGCAGGTTGGTGTCTTAGCAGATTGAGCGACATGCAAACACTTGACAACTCGTCGTCCTAGATGATGCATGCATCAATCTCTCTCTGCACCGGTCTCAGTTTTTAACAAGCGCACCACGATTCAGAGTGCATACCCTCTTATCCCGGATCAACAAACACCTGCAGCACCCAGCCAGTGCCTGTAGGTGCGCTCGCAGACAGAACACGCCAAGTCTATTCTAGTTCGACACCCAAACGTTCGGGGAAATGTGCCAGGCTGCGCGACACTGCACTTTCCATTCAAACGAACTTTGTTCATTGGCAGGCATCGCTGTTTGAGCATTTTGTGTCCTGCGACCCGCAGCCTAGCAGGAATCATATTGCTGAAGCTGCGGTATAGTACAATTTTACCAGCAACCAGCAGCCTCAAACATGGCAAAAATCTGTGCAGAAAATCAGCAAATGCACCAAAACGCACATGAACTGCACATAACTTTGTTACCAGCCGGAATCGGAAGTTACCTGCTGCACGCCACAAGATAGGGAAACTGAATCAGGCTCCGGGGCCTTGGCAATGAAAGGCAGGTTTAGAATTATTGCGAGCGTTTTATTCCAACACGTACACGACATCCTGCCAATGCGAGCAGGGCCCCTGCCACGGGAATTTCCCATGATGGTTCTTGGACCCCGAGACTAGGCATGGGCCTATACAGTATATTCCGGCCTTCGGTCATACCCGGTATATGCGTATGGCGTATACATACGCCTAAAGGGCGTATCACACGCTGAAATGGGCGTATAGCATACACGTATATATGCGTGGAAGAAAGCGTACACCAGGGTATAGTCATTTTGACGTGTACAGGCTCTGAAACTCAAATGTTCGTCCTTTCTTTAGCATGTTGGGCTGGTACAAGCATCTACAATGCATATGTGCTCCGCGTGGTATGCTGTAATATTGATTACATCCTTGTATTGCTCTTAGATGCCAGCGCAAACACACTCGCCAGCCTGGTCATCAGCCAGAAACAGGTAATGCACATCTTTCTCACTAACTTCGACGAACGCGTGACTTTCAGGGATGAGAAGTCTTTTCTTGGCTATAGTCTTTGTCTAGACCGGTTCTTGGTAAGATGTGGCCATTTCACGCGCAGTGCGCACGCAATGCTACGCCCCCTACAGCCCTCGGACTCCGTTCTATGTGATGGATACTCAAAACTAGCCACCTGTGCACAAATTGTTGCGTTTCTGCTTTATTTAGTGTGGTTTGCGGCCTTTTGAGCAGCCTTGCTATCGCTCCACCTATCTGTATACAGCTGCGCTGTACGCGCCAAGCTGCCTTATACGGCGTATTCAGGGTATAGAGCGTATGTCGTCGTATACGCTTGCCCTGACTGGGGCTGTATACTGGAAAAAATATACGGCGTATAATACGTAGGTGTATTATACGGCGTAATTATACATATACGCCCAGTGGCCATGCTTACCCGAGACCATGACCCCCCGACCAAATATGTCTTCGGCCTTCGTCAGCTTCACACTATCTGATGCGAGCCCTCGTGGAAACAAGGGAATTGATATGCATGCTCAAGGCTTTGTTTTTTGTGAACACTAAAACAGCTTGATAATGCGGGCGGAAAGAAATATTCAGCCACAGATGCAGGGCCCACAGGCTGCGGCACAGCGCCGCTTGCCAGAATATCAACTGAATAGATATCGTAACGAAGACCGCAGCTGGCGAACCACAAGAAAGACATGGTTGCCAGCTGATTGGGTTGTACCAAGCAATATCGAGCAATGACCTTTTCGACGAGTCGGCCTGGATGGCGGAGCGCATATCACGCGTATGCAATGCTGAGGTCGTCAGTGACGAATTCACGCCTTGTGGGACACCACCGCGAAGTGTCAACACATTGGACATTACAGTGCTCGTAAACACTCGTGAGCGAAAAGAACAATGCCAAGGCGCACGGGCGCTTATGGCCACCTAGATAGATTCGTGCAATCAGTCCATAATCAACATAGCGTTCAAGGTGACAACTGCAGAAACAAAACAATGTTACATGAGAGAGCCCTTGCAATCTTGATACGGTTGTAAGGTCCTTATCAACCTGTGTGTCAAAGGTCATCGAAGAGATGTGATTGTACATTTGATGTCACCATAAACATGCAACTGTTAACAAGAGCGCACAGCTGGGAAGAACGTTCTACGATTGGTCATCCACTGCCGCATGGTCATCCTCCCCAGCAGCCTTCCTGTTGGTGACAGCATGACCATCAATTGCGAGTGTATCAAGTACGAGCAGGACAACTTCAGACACCTTGGTACTAACGGTCCCGAAATGCGTATCATTCCCCCACATTCGCATGGTTGATCTCATCCACTGGAAAGTGCCAAACTCTATAAAATGGGCCTTCCCTGGCTTCGTACTCAACTACTGGTGCGGACTATCGTAGGTGTCACAAAGGAGGTGCATCCTTCAATTGCATGAGGCGTGAGGTCAGTCTCAGGTTCAGTCTCGCATTCTGTTGCAAGCAGACGTGTCACCTCCGCCCACACCGGACGTCACACAGGTAACAAACGTCGCACTGGAATGACCCGTCACAAATGTGGTCCAATAATGCTTTGCCTGATAAAATGAGTGTGCAGTAACTTGATGTTTTATAACGTTACCCAGTCCGACGATGCATTGCTCTGTGAGAGGATCATCTATCACCCAAGACATCGACGACCCATGCAACGCTGTTGCTATGTGTGCACAGGTGATGCTATTACCTGCTCCAGCACACCTGCCAACCCCAGGATAGTCACCCTTGGTGCCACAACGGCTCCGAGAGCAGGCGCAGGTGAATGTACAGGCAACCTTGCTATCTGTACATAGGCCATGCGCGAGCTGATCAGCCCGAGGGAGCGGTGGTTGCACCAAGGGTGACGACAATGGGGTTGCCAGGGGTGCTGGAGCCACTCACACCAACTTCAGGTATGCTCCACGTGCAGACGTAGTCCTCAACAACAAACACACCCACCCCGTGAAGCAGCACGAGCATGTCGCAAGTGTGCTCCTGCTGCGGGCCGAGCTCCGAGATGTGGATGCGCATCTGCCCGGCCCATTGATGCCGCCGACAGGCGCCCAGGGTCGCGAGGGGGGGGGTCAGCGGCAGGCGATACCCGCTACCGACCGATGACATCCAGGCTCCTGCATTGACCTGCGGGGCTGGAACCATCGCAGTTGCCGATACGCCGCCCTCCAAGCACACTGTCATCGGGTACGCGCAGCAGTTGCGAATGCGAATCGTGACCGGCAGCGGTGTGATGGAGGGCCGGGCCCGGGTCTCCGCGCTCCAGACGGGGGCCAGGCTGTCGGTGGGTGGGTGTGTTGCGATCATGCGCAGCGCTGACGCCGTACTGTCATCGATGAGTGTGACGCCGCGCAGATGAATCAGTCCCCTCCGCAGCACCGAGTCTAACGTCGGCAGCCGTGCGGCGCTCGAAGGTGACTTCTCGCCCGGCAGAAGCTCCCAAAGCACGGTCATGTTGACTGTGCGTTCAGGCATTTTTACGTACACGGGAAGCTGAGTTGACGCAGACAGCGACTTCGACCCTGCGTCGCTGACACTCGGCTGCACGCTCGCGGAGGAAGCTTCCGCTGACCGTGTGGGCGCGATTGTGTATTTGAGGTGGGGGGTTAGGTAAGAGCCGCTGGTGGGCAGCACAGCGCCGGTGAGGGCCGCGGTGGTGTGCGGGAAGGCCTCGGCGTCCTCTGGAGGGTGGGTCTCTGAGTCAGACGTTGAGCAAATGCGCCAGTCCTGTGACGTGCACATCACCTCTCGGACAGTAAGTTCTGCCGTGGGGCTGTTGAGCTTGCTGGCAAGGCCCAGCTCCAGGGTAAAGAGCGTGAGAGAGTTTATCGCAGGCCCTACTTTGACCGCCGGCTGAGAGAGCGCTGGAACAACGTCGATGGTGTGCGTGAATCGCACAACACGGCACTTGCCGTCGATGTCTTCGTAGTACAGCACCAGCTGGATTGCAATCGGACCTGCAAATTAGACAGTGCAGTCAGGGGCCTTGGTACGCGAGCGCTCAGCGTCAACATTTTCTCGCCTACGGCATCTTGAGCGAAGTTGAAGGCGAACAGCCTTATGCCGTTCAGGGTGTAGGTCTAGCCTAGACAGGTGCACTCGCCATACAGCTTCGTGACCAATGGAGATATCTTCACTGTCAACCCCGGCCCAGCAGTGGTGTTGGAGTTCGCGAACTGTCGATGAGTATACCAACGTCCATGCGGATGCACGGTTGTGTTGCACATCGATACATCCTTTGCCACAAAGGTACATCGTGGAGACTCCAAATGCCGCAGCAGCAGGTAGCAGAGTGGGGCTGGAGGGCACACACAGAGATGCGAGCACGTGCAGAGTTCCACCAGGCAACACAACAACCCACCAAGATATGCAGTCGGCGACCAAACATCCCAAATGTGCAGTCCCTCGCTGTGGAAGCGGAAAACCAGCCCCTGAGGGCTGCTGGAGCCCTAACCCTTGCACAAGAGGAAAATCAACCACTGATGTACCCTAACGGAGGCTATTCGGGCAAATAATTCCAAATCCAGATGCCCCAGCCATTTGCTGCGGTAGCATGGAGGAGCGATCGCTCACCTGGAACTTGAGGGTGCACCCACAGATGGATTGGGAGGAAAGCGCCGACACCCTTGTCCGTGACCCCTCGGTGCCAGCTCTTGTCATTTGTAGCAAGCTGGAACACGCTCGTGGGCACAATGGGAGTCGACTCGCGGGGGGTCGCAGGCTCAAGCACTTTCTGCTCGGAATCAGGCATGAACTGCGCCAGCTGCTGCATGAGATGTGTGCCGGGCATCGTGTTGTGAGCTCCTGCACAACAAAACCCACACTTGATCCACCTGATTTACGTCTGTGCAATACGCCGGAATTCAAGCCACCTAAGATCAGCACAGGCCACCAACAACGTGTTTCTCTTTTCACGAGCGTTCCAAAAATGCTTGATTTCATGATGCATTCGGCCTGAGGACGGCGTCAAAACGCATCTCGGGTTTTCCAAGGAGGCATCGATGGTATCGCACCGTCATCTAGGCGAGGGAGGATCATGGAACAAGGTGAGGAGGTGGCCAGGCGAACGTTCCGAACGCCGCGATTGCTGTAGTTGGAAGCAACGAGCTGCAACGCCGCAATCTCGCCAATGAAGAGCTGCTCAGGCAGCGAATAGACGCTGCTCTTGAAAAGCGAGCTAATGATTTCCGCAGGCAGAGAGTCACCAGGGACAGAGGCGCCCTCGGTCGGCACAGCTGGCTGCAGGATGAGCAGGGGAGAGGGGGGGATGATTTGCATGGTGAGGCGTTGGGACGGAAGTGGGTGGCGAATCGATGGCGCCACACACGCCGATTCCGCCGCTGCACGGCAGATGTGCATCCCCCGCGTTGCTCGCGCAATCACCACGCTCGTCTCGTGATCGGGACACCTGCGGGTCCACTCAAGACCTCAGTAACCTGCCGCTCTCATCAGGAGCGAAGCGACCCTTGCAAGCCTGACTCCAAGTCCGAATGAATCTGACAGCTGCAGGCTGATGGACACGTGCACCCTGATATGATGAGCAGTCCTTGGAGTTGCCAATGTCCATGTGGATGCGGTAATGCTGTACAACGGTACATCCTCAATTATGATCTCAGCACAGTCTCACAACGCACACCGGCATCCACAGAAAAGTAGAATGATCTGTCATTCCTGATCGGAGTGGTGCGTACTTTGCTCGGGCGGCGCGAGGGCGCAGGATGCAACAGGCGGAGGCGTGCAGGGAGATAGGCTCTGGTAGCATGACATCCCACGTCACAGCACCGATGTGAAGCCAGCCAGCAGCCTTGGGCCGCGCAGACAGTCGCAGCGTGACCGGCTCTCCAGGCTTGAGGTGCACGTCCATCTGCTTCACTACCACCTGCGCTTCCCAGCCTCCACTGACTTCGTTGCTCTCAAATTCAGCAGCCTCGCTCACATCAACCAAGAAGCTAGCAGTACATGCGCGAAGCCTTGAACACGCACGCATGATCCTTGAAACGGAGTCTGAGCTTGCATGTTCCAAACAACGAGAGTCCTCGAGACACTTACAGCCACGAAGGCCAGCCAAACATGCTGTTCACTTTTTCGAACAAGATGCTGAACCACGCCTGCAAGTGTGCGAGAGATGTGGGCATTGCGGGCATTGTGAGATGGCTGAGATAGATACACACCTTGTCAGGGGGCGCAAGGTCGGCGAGGATGGGCTCGATGTCAGACGGGATGGCAGTGAATCGCTGGTCTTTGGGGCTGAAGACGCATGCAAGGCGGATGTTGCGCAGGTTGAGGGGGATGCCCAGGGGATTCTTAAAGCGAACGTGAATGTAGACGTCCTCGTCGGCGAAGGTGGCCGAGAACGGCAGCCCGTCGGGGAACTTGCGTGACTCGCTCAAGGTTGTCATCAGCATCTGATTCGGCGAGATCAGGCGGTCCTCGATCGCTGCCCACTCAGACTCCCGCACCTGCTGTGCTGCCAGGTTACCAGCCACCTGCGAGGAAAGGCTTCAAGGTGACGATGAGGATGACGCAGCACCATGGTTGCTGAGTAACTTGAAGCACTCGAGGCTTGCAGCATCTCAAAAGCCCAGGCGCTTTCATACACAAGAGGTCGTGTTAGGGAGCACTATCGTCAGATCAGGGCCCATATGAATCAGCTGTGACAATGATGTTGATCGAGTGAATTCTATCCTTGATTGCATTCCATCCTTGGGACTCCGTACACCTTGAGCCCCGAATCAACCGTGACGTACCATGAAGAAGTGTAGTAAGCAAGCAGGGCTGTGACGTACCCGGTGGCCGCTGATTTGGACCAAGCAGAATTTTTCATCCATTTGCGGGATCGGCAGCTGCATGATCTTGGGGTCCGAATAGAGGTTGACTCCCACCTGAGAGGCGCCGTCCAAAACGGCCATAAAGGCCTCAAGAGCGCGCGCTTGGAAGGTGGGATCGCTTGTCTCTGCGTGCATCAGAGTCTCCTGCAAGCACAGCGCCGAGTCCCTCCACATCGCCTGCTTCCTGCACACCTCACGATGTGTTACATGTACGGCTGTCCGGTTTCAACCGTGCCCGGAGGTCCAAGGGCTAACCAATCAGCAAGCCGACAAGCAATGACAATTGACACACACCGCAGAAGATCACAATGAGAAAACTGTCACAAGAGGCCAACGAGATGTGCCGACCTGTTACCTTCCAAGCAGACACAGGCATGTTATGTTCCATGTCAACATCGGAAACACTGTGGCATAAAGAGGCCTATCATGAGATGATGAGATCAGCATGCATAAAGCCTTGTTTACCTGCACAAGTACCATCTCGCCATGTGCATCATGTTGTCCTATCAGAGAGAGTGAGTCCTCATCGACGCTCTCAGCACCACTCTCCCACCCAAAGTACTCTCTTGCACTTTCATAAGCACTCGCTAGGTCATGAAAGACCGGCCAGGGCAGGGTTTGGCACAAAAGCAAACAGAGGTGGACGAATTTGCACCTACAGAAGTTCCCGAGGCGGTGTGCGAGCTCATTGCGGATGAGATGCCACGGCTTGCCTTCGAGCGTACGAATGCCCTGCTTCAAGGTGACGATGCCCAGCGGCACGAAGCCATGTTGCAGTAGTTGAGGCCAGCGAGGACCATGTACTTCGAGAACTTGCGGTGCTTCGGCACAGCTTCCATGGCCTTGCAGTGAGCGGCTTGCTCCAGCATGAGGGGCTTCATCGGGCCCTCGCCCTGCACACAACGCAATACTTACACCCATGACAGCTTGGCTGCAATTGCTTTTGGCATATTTGACAAGGTCTTATGCTAAAGGGGGGGGGGCTCATATAGGAGCAAGCACGCTTCTACATAGGGAGACATCTCAGCCAGCGGCTTTACTTGTCCCACACGATGCAATGCGTCATGTACGCGGCTGAGTCGACGGCCGTGGTCAGCAAGCCTTTACCTTAAGGGTAGAACAAAGCAGTGAGACATGCACAGATGCTTCAGCAACGTGCATTGAACAACATCGACATGTCCTTGTGAAACAGCACACTCCATCAAAGTAAGGCATGTATGACCTAACCGATCGTCTAGAAAGCCATTGAGCGACATCAGGGGATCTGCAGTCCTGCTTTATATCAGTGCTGAGCCCACATTGGACAATTTCCAGGATAAGTGCCAAAAGAATTGACGGGTCGTTTTTGGTCAGCCGTGGCTGACCTCCTTTCTTGCAGGGTACAGGACGAAGAGGATGAAGACATGTCAGGTCAGGTTATGGTAAGTCAGGCTGGTCCAGGTACGCTTGCCTCAGGTGATGGTAATGATAACTCTGATTCCCAAGTAGTTCTTGGAGTTGCCAATGTCCATGTGGATGCGGTAGTGTTGTAAAAAGATACATCATCATCAGTGCAACTGCAGGTACTCCAAACACCTGCATTGGGTAATTGGATCTGTCTAATCGATGT
>NW_028323559.1:0-40786 GCF_984573655.1 Nuphar pumila | reverse complement strand
GGCTTACGTGAAAAACTCTGTCCAGCAAGACTTCAAAAATGCGGCTGACTGATTCAGGCGTAGCTTTGGTCACCGCAGTTGTCGCTTCGTCCTTGCGAATACCCATGTCACATAGGCTCGAGATGAGGACCTTGTCACTGAGCGTAGGAAAGTCAAACTGGCGAGACATTTTGTTTACCGTACAATCAGTGGACAGTCATCGTCGAGGCAAGATATATTTGTGTGCCTGAAGCAGCAAGCTGTGCAAACTGTGAAGCACGAATACCCCGTCGTGGATATGTCTGTATACAGTGTCCTATACCGTGCACAATGTACGTTGCTCAATACCTTTCGCCCCGCGTATCACTCGCATGCAAAGTACACCTGACACATCATCTGTTCACGGGCTGGGGTTGAGGGTAACAACGCTATCTCCTGACAGCTGAGTGATAGCCTGTGTCTTCAGCCAGCTCACTCTGCCAGAGTCTCTGGCAGAGACTCAGTCAGAGTCTCTGCAGAGCCACCATTGTGCAGCTTCTGACATGTACATGCTTCGCTAACAAGCATAGTTCCGTTTTAAAGTACATTTAATCGTGTCTGCGATCACATTCTAGGGGCACTCCTGACAACTGCCTGTCGCTGACAGGCCCCGTCCACCCCCCAGCAAGTCGTCCTATCGGTTACACGTGATGAGCATTCACATGGTACTATCCCTTACATGCTTGTCTCGTTTGATTTCATGCATGCGCTCAATAGAAGCGCTCTACCTTGCACAACCCTAAGTTGGTAACGGCTTTTTGAGTAGCCCCGAGATATCCAGATTGCCTGCGTCAGCAAAAATGGAGTGAAGAGAACAGCCTCCGGGCCCAATTATCAAGTGCCTTGCTCTTTGTGAGTTGAAGATGACAAAAAAACAGACTCATGGACAATTGGCAGCATTTGGGGCGTATCCGTTTGCAATTCTTGAGAACGTGTTTCGGCTGTCAAACAGTGACACAGTTTGGTGCAGTCGAACTCGCATGCCAATCGCACTCGAATGAGGGGATAGCCCAGCTCATAGCGACAGCGACTCCTCTTCCACCAACTTCAACAATTTATACCGCTGCCGCAGCGGCGCTGGCTCTGGTATGTTGTACACATGGGTGTCCGATGCATGACGCGCGGCTGCGAGGCAGGTGACTGGCTGCGATAGAATTGGTTTTGTAACACGAACCTGGATGATGAGCCCGCATTTGTGCACGTGTGGTCAAGCCTTTGTCAGGTGGTGCAATGTCGGCGATCTTGATGCCCCTAAGCTGTTGATCTTCCGTTTCGGAACTTCGGAACTTCAGAGATGGAACCATCGCACCAAAGTGGTAGCGAGGGACAGTCATGTACAATCCAAGTCGATGCAGCGCATTCAAGTATACCATATCATGTGATAACATCACACTTGCTGCACCCCGGCCAAACAGCCCATGGAGGTGGCAACTGGTGGGAACCCTAGAGCCGTAGGCACCGTAGGCGAAATTTTGATGCAGGCGCAATCAACCCTAGCAGTAAGCTTCAAGATCTGAAATAGTTTGTTTAGCTTATGTTGTTGCTTCGGGTCGTCGATGCTCTTTTAGAACAGTATAGCTGTCATGACTGGTCATGAAACTATTCACAGAGTTCACTAGTCTTCGCTGAGGGCCTGGAACCTCAGGCGTATTTTTAGCGTTCAACCGTCTGATTACCTTTGTGTTCTGCAGGATCACATTGCACGTGTACAGATGTGTATTTGTGCAAGGATGAAGGTATGACGCCCAAGTGAACGAAATGGGCGCCATGGGAGCATACCCCAATGGAGCCGCCATGCGATTTATATATATGAAGTATCACAGAGATCAGTGTGTCGACAGGATGTCATGCACTCGTCGATGCATCAGGCAGAAAAGCGGCCATGTTGAAAGACAGAAGCACTAAGCGACTCAAGGTAACATTACAGATAATGCATGACCTTATATTGTAAACCTTGAGTTGATAAATAGTCGTTCTATGCTCACTGAGCAACTTCATTTTAGGTATACACTTTTTTATGGTGCAGGTGAGATACCTCCGCAACAGCGTCACCCTCCTCTTCACTCTGGTTGCTTGCCTGGGCCTTCCTGGGTGCTCTTGCCAAGAAGGTATGTACCATGTTAATGGCAAAGCAAAAGCATATGTCCCACATGAGAACGGTGGTACTCAACCGTGATGAGTTTGAAACCAATAGCAGGATGATGCTTTTATCTGTGTACCACCCGCTACATGGAAAAGTACAAAAAATGCCGACAAGTGCCTGGTTGAGTTTGTCAAAATTTTCAAGGGAGTCTGACATTTGTTCTGGTCAACCAGCTGAGCCAATGTATGACATGCCAGGCAAAGGCAACTGCACCAAATTCAAGCCCCTTGGTGCAGTAGACACGGGCGGCACCTGCCGTAATCCTGTGCAGTAGATCAACAGAACTAATCCAGTTCCTAAAAAATCAAACCACACTCAAACAGGGTTACTCAGAAACCCTGCATCTCCTGTGTACCGTAGGCGGCCAACAAGCACATTCACACAACTCGTTTGCTTGTATGCAGCGCCTTGAAATGGTTCTGGGATGTGCAGTTCCAAGTTTGTCTGCCGCAGCATGTGCTCCTGTGCCTTGCATGAATCTAAGTTGCTTTTGGCGAGCTACCAATGTCCATGTGGATGGCGCTATTAACAGAGAACGAGTCATCACCATGTTGACAGATGCATCCGAGTAGTCATCTTGGGGTGGTGTTGCCTCATTGGCATGGGTGATGATGCAGGTTTCGTTCTAACCGACACGCGCGTTATGACAAATGTGGAAGCCAATGGTACCCATTTTGCCCCGAAGCTAGCCATGTCAGCGGATGGTAGCATCTTTGCCGGCATCGGAGTGCAAGCCGCTTGGGTGTTCGCCAAAAACGGGAGCCAGTGGGCACAGCAGCAGCAGCTCAGCGTATCCGACCCTATCGGCCAATGGGGGCGTACAATTGCCGTCTCGGGGGATGGCAGCACCATAGCCATCGGCAGCTACAAGGACAACTTGGGGAAGGGGCAGTGTGGGTGTTTACGCACTCTGGTAGCTCATGGATACAACAGGGGGGCAAACTGATTCAGCAAGACGCGGATGGCCGCCCTGCATTTGGCCGCGGGTTGGCTTTGACTGCAGATGGCAACATGCTCGCTGTTGGGGCATTCAATGACACCAATGGGGTTGGAGCGGTTTGGGTGTACACGCGTACGGATGGCGTTTGGAGCAGGCAAGGGTCGAAGCTTGTCGGCGGAGGCAGAGCAGGGCCCCAGTCATATCATGGCAATGCAATCTCCCTGTCTGCAGATGGCAACACACTCGCAGTGGGTGCCCCGGAAGATGACTATGGTCGGGGGGCTGTCTGGATATTTGTGCGCAAGGCAGCAAATGGAGCCAGCTTGGCCAAAGCTAGTCAGCGATGGGTCGAAGGGGTTTGCCTCTGGAGACCCCAACCCTGGAGACTCCAGGGTTGGCGACGTGGTGATGCTATCTGCAGACGGCAATACGCTGGTGGCGGGAGCCCTTGACGACGATAATTTAACCGGCGGCGCTTGGGTGTTCACTCGCACTGGAGATGTTTGGTCACAGCAAGGGCCAAAGTTGATTGGGTCGGAAGCTTACCCGGGCGGGCGCGCAGCAGCCGCAGTTGCAATATCAGCGGATGGCAACACGGTCGCTATGAGAGCGAGCGTGGGGAGCCGCCCGTGGGTGCCACATGGGCATTCACGCGCAAGGATGGTGTGTGGAACCAGTTGGGGCCTAAGCTTACAGATGTTGGGACCACCGCCACTGTAGAGGAGCTGGCCAGTCTGAACCACACCTACACAGGAGTGGCAATTTCGCAGGACGGCAAAATTCTGGCAACTGGCGGCTCGTACGATGGCGTCTCGCTGGGTGCCGTCTGGTTGTACACATGCCCGACCTGCCCAAGTGGTGCGTACGCCTGTAAACGCGGCTGTGCGATGCTGCTGATGCATATATATGTTATGAGGTATATATATGTTCGCAGCACTACCACACTACCGGATGTCTGGTATCAGAAATGCTGACCTTCGTAGTCTAGTGCATGGGCGCTGATCCAACAACTGTGCTGCCAGCGTACGTTGCTGTACAGCCCAAGTGGTGCGCCACAGAAGGCCCTTGTTGGGCGCTGATCCAACAACTGTGCAGCCAATGTACGTTGCTGTACAGCCCAAGTGGTGCGCCACAGAAGGGCCCTTGTTGGGCGCTGATCCAACAACTGTGCAGCCAATGTACGTTGCTGTACAGCCCAAGTGGTTCGCCACAGAAGGCCCTTGGCACGTGTGTGTTGTGCAAAGTCTCCATCCACTCGGACAAGCTGATGAGCTGACTCATCATGTTCAGATGTTTGAGCGAATCTGTTGTGTCTGTGCGCTATTGAATTTTCCATCCAGGATCCTCCCCGAGGCATATCTAGTAACGATACTATGAGACTTGTTCGCCTGCTAATCGCCAGGAAAGTACTATTGGCAAGTTAAATTAATAAATTAATGCAAAGATGACTTACCTCATCAGAGAAATGCAGCACTGCACAAGCAAGTGACGAAGCTATGGTGGCTTCCTGGATACTTGATTGACCGTTGAGCGTATTTTGCATGACACACGCTGGAAACGTTCTACATGCTCCTCTGTTCAAGCACATGCTCATCAGTTTGCTTGTCACTGATCGGCTTGCTGTCTTGGGGTGACAGTCTTATCAATACAATGGTAACATAACATGTACGGATGCTGATCATCGGCCGAATCAGCACTGACTGTTGACGTTGTGCGCAAAAAGGATTCCATGGCCGTTACCGTGACAGGATGCTGACATGCAGGGCCGATTCCAGTCACAACTACAGTCTTTCCATCTCCTGACTCAGGTGATTCCCAACACTGCTCTCGTGTGGATCTAGCCGCAAAGGAAAGGAAGGTGGTTTGTGTCTGTCTATATCCCATCATTGTGTGCTTAGGTGGGTAGCTTTGGCAATGTCAGGCCACCCTCATATTTGGCCTCCTATGAAGAGGGGTGCTGCACCTTCACCGCACGTTAGCCGCACTTCAAAATGTCATGTTCAACCCCACCTAGTACCGGAGATAGCAACGGTGGCTGCATTTAGGTGCCACCAGATATGAGCAGCACTTGGGGCGCTATTAACCCACCGTCAGGCCTGTGTTCTAACGTCTGTATCATTGCAAGATCCTGCATGCAAGCCGTGAACAGCATGTGTGATCCTAAGCTGTGTCGACGTTGACATTCTCCATGTAGTGTTGTAGTGAGAACACTCCTTGAATCCAGTTTCCTAGGATGGATACGTTGCATGTGCGTTGCAGACGCTTCCTAAGGCGTGCGGAGTTCGAGCTCCGCACGTCATACTTCGCGTGTGGCAACTGCCGCTTACGTATCTCCCTGTCATGTTTCCTTGCACTCAGATTGCGTAGACTTGCTTTCCTGCTTTCCTATATATAGTTTGTGCTCATGCGGTCTTGGTACGCCAACCGACATACTCGACATGTAGGCCTGGTTGTCCGCAACAAACACCGCATCACCATCAAACATGATCAGTGTGTTTGACCGCTTTGCAAACACGTCAGCAGCAGTCAGCATCCATCCCGTGCAGATTCCGACAGCAAACGCTCTCTGGGCATCATCCTTGGATCCGTCCTGGGCGGCCTCCTGCTCCTGCTCGCTTTGACGCTGTGCTGCTTCTTCTGCGCCCGCAGACGGAAGAGTACTGAGAACACAAAGCAAGAACCTCAACTCCCAGTCCAAGCTCCGGTGTCTGCCAATGACACCCAAGCAATGCATCTCAGGAACGGCACCTGCACAACAGCTACGGTCAAGGGGACGAAAGAATCAGCTTCGTACACATCGCTTGACCATGTCGTACTGCAAGGTGCGTGGTGCTCACGGCCGCATCTGCCGTGCTGCATCACCCATTGTCATCCCTGGCCGCTTTTGACGCTTGAAATGAAATTTGACGTGTCCGATGTATCTTTAACAGAACTACCGCATCCACATGGACTTTGGCAATTCCAAGAAGTACTTGGGAATCACTTGGGTGTCCCAGTGCGGGAATGCAGGACATGGTGTCCCCCTAGAGATCTCGTATCATAGTCTAGACGACAATTGGGCGTTGCGCAACGCCACGCTGCTCCAAATGTATCAACTCGGCGAATCCGAATGCCCCTTGATTCATGTGCAGGTAGAATTGAGTCTCTTGACACAGTTGCTTGCTCAACCAGTGCCATATTGGGTCAGTGGGCATGCTATCACATGGATGCACAACCCTTTTGTTACAAGGCCGACATACTGTAGTCCTTCTTGAGTACCAATAGTCCGTACTATGCGTTACATCTCTATTCCGGTCGCCAGGATTCTCTTGCCTGATGTACATCACCAGTGCTTCGCCAGAATGGGTTCCGACCCTTGTTTTTGTCCCGGAAATTCATGTAGTTATAGGTATCTGGAACCGAAAAGTGAGAGGTTCTGGTGAAGCACTGCATTGCACTGTGCAACGAGCAGCTATCAGACATGCATTGACTGGTGACGGGCAGATCAGAGAACAAGGAGAACATGTCCAACAACCCTTCGTCCGATGTACTGGCGTCCGATACAATTATGACAATGTTTTACTTACAGCATTCCCACACGTGACATCCAGCAGTCATCTGACATGACCGCATCCCCACACCTACAATGGCAACCACCAAGCACAAGTTTTTGCCATAACGATCAAGACCTGTATGCGTGATCACACAAGGAAGTTGCTCTGTACGTTTGAGGAAGACAGACTTTGGTTTGCAGACTCTTACCAGATGCAGAGTCTTACCTCAGAGACTCGCACAGTCTCCCTGGAAGAGGATGGAATGGCCAACAGCGAGGCAATCGTTGCCGAACGGCCCCCATCGACCTGAATCGGAACTGTCAACATCAACGAACTCGAGCAATGAAGGTACCGGGGGTAGGTGGACCAACGATGCACTCACAGGGCTTCGCCAGGCAGCTTCCTTTGTGGGTCCTCATCCCGAAGATGCTTGATTGTCTGGGGCATCTGTGTTGTTGGTAAGGTGGCATGGTGTTTCGTGTCTGCATGGAAAGTAAGACAATTAAAGTTGCTCAGGCAGCATAAAGTAATTGTTTATTTGTCGAGGTGCCGACTTAGCAGAAAAGGGGCTGCAGGCACAGCTGGATGATCTGTGTGTCGGAGAGTGCTGCTCTGTGGACATTTGACGCTTGAGCTCATGATAAAGTCGTTTGGAGGCATTTGCTCCTTGCTGCCGATGCCACTGTCTCTTACTCCAATCACAGGGATGCATCTTGCCTGGGTTGGTGCAGTGTCATAGGGTAAAATTGAAGTATGATTACTGTCTTTGGATGTAAATCTGACATTCGCCGGCGATGCATCTTGCCTGGGGATGGTGCAGTAAAGGTTCCTTGAAAGGAGAGAGCAACTCGGGGCAAGTCAAAGCTCAACATCCATGGTCCCCAGCATACCATCTTCAACATCAATAGACAATTGGTTGCATAGTGATGAGCGCAACTGCAGAAAACCACATACATGATCATGCATGTTGTCCTCAATGTGTGCATGCATGCTGCAGTGCTTTGGATGTTGCCCAAGTGAAGTAGCAACTCTCTGCGGAGCTAGAGACTTGTTTTTGGCTTTTTTAACCAAATAGGCCGCTACTTTGCCACAAGTTTCTCAAAGCATGTACCATGTCCCACGCAATTGCACTGCAGGCCAAGCAATCGTCTGGTTTGCCTCTCGCAATATCAACTCAAAGTCATTGCTTGTGCGTAGAAGTGTGCTAGGGGAATGTACTTTTTTATTATCTGCGATCAGTGACACTGTCTCATGCCTGTAATGCGCTTGCTTGCCCTTCTAGCTTGGGTTGCATGCTCGCCCTAATAGCGAGGCTTGCCTCAAACTTTTCATTTCGAGCTACCGTAACAATACCAACAAACGGGCGGTCACGGTCACGCTTTGGACTCGCCGCCAAGTTTACATAAAGAGGGTGTATTCATAGGGGAAAATACCAAAAATGATGTCACGCTCCCACCCGTTTGTTGATATTGTTACGGTACTGCTTGACTTGCCCATCGACCTGCTCACTTCTGTTCTGAGTATGCGGCGCCTTTTGTGACACCCTGACAGCTATGACAATGGACTGTGAAGGCCACAGAAGTGCTTCACCAGACCCTATACACTTTACACGGTCCACATGCCTAGATATACATGAATCTCGGGGCAAAAATGGGGGTCGAAACCCATTCTGGCGAAGCACTGGGCCACAGGTGGCACTATATGCTGTTAAGGTCTACCTCGAGTGAAAAACTTTTGTGGTGGAGGGTGGTCACCTCGGAAACTCGACCTGCACAAGTCGCAACTGCTAGAGCTCGGGGATTGCCGCGCGCTGTGTGTTGCGCTTCCTCCCTGCTGTTGAGGACATCGTTGACAACGAGGAAGGATTGAATCGTCGTCTCGGGAAGAAGGTGTTTCCCATCGACCCCAAGTGGCTTGCAGTAGTGGGTGGTCGATGCATTCTCACTTTAAATCCTTCAAATGACATCTGCCATTTGCTCAGCTGTTGAGTTTTTGCCGTGGGTTCAAAAACCAACACAATGGCCTTGCCTTGGTTTGGCCCCCATCCGCACTTGCCATATGATGGCGCTACACGCGCGTTTACCCCTACCCGTCATGCGGGAACAACAGGCCCAGGCAAGTACCGACATCCCCAGACCCCCGGATTTCCGGGGCGCTGAAATCGAGGTCAAACGAAGCGCTGTCATCCCAGTCGCCCTAAGCTAAGTTCTGCAGAAAACCTGGAGAGAGTTGTTGATGAACCATGCGTGAAATGCAGTTTCTGGACATTGCAAGCTCTCATTCCGGGTTCAAAACATGCAACTGCTTGGTAGGTATGATGTCATGTGTTGTTGTTAAAAATGCTGCCCATTAGACGTGTGTCAGCAGTGCATGCGTATGAGGCCATAGCCACCCATGAATGAGAGTGTCAGAGTCACTGCGAACCCACAGGTTGCTGACTGAGCTGCAAAACCAGGCTGAGTACTGGCGGCCAAGTGCAACGCGTCGTCAGACGGTGTGATGTGTGGGTCTAGATGCCCAAAAATGTATGATTGTTAGGGACACTGATGGGGGTTAAAACCAAATTTGGCGAAGCACTGGTCAAGTAGCCCTTACTGTGCGCTTCGGTGTAAGGTGCCCAGCTGAATTGTAGGCCGTCCAAGTCAAACATTATCCAATGCGTCCACTATTACATTGAAAATTTCGCAGAGGTGTAGACCAAGATCTGGACGTCCATTGCAAAGGCAGAAAAGATCGCATTTTAGCACGGCTGATGGGGTTCCATGGCATGATGATGCCCATCACTCCAAAGGCCATGGCAGACTTCATTGCAGACATTCATTACAACTTGTGTCACATAGACAGGCAAGAAACTACGCACAGACTGATAAGCATGACCACTGGGTCATTGACCAGTCTCACATTTGCAAAGCAACCTCCGGGGTAACCAACAGCAACTGGGGCTATTACTGGGGCAAAAACTGCGGCTCGGCTGTCAGACAGTGACACGCACTCTCTTCCAGCAACACCCCTGCACATGCCAGTGTTAGGTAGTGCCAGCCACAAAGCCATCCCTCTGTGCCACTCCACTGGCCAAGTACGGCTGACAGTGTAGCTGACTGATAATGACTAGCTTACCATAAATACTGTGCAAATTACACATAACCTATCGATCGATGAAGCTGGGAGGATATATCCGAAGATGCATGAAGACAGGGCAAGGTACCTGATAAGAAGAGCATCCGACAGCACTTGAAACATAAGACATCACCCTGAGCATCCCGCAGTCCGCGGTTACGCTATGAGTGGTGAAGATGCAAGCGTCGGTGTTCGACTCTCTGAGACTGCATATACCCTGACTTGCCACTGATTATTACATCTACTGGTCATATCACACATCATCACACCACATAGACAATGGCAAGAAATAGACAACAAGCTACAAAGACAGCACATTCGAAGTGATATCACAAATTACATCACACAGATAATGGCAGGAAATAGACAACAAGCCACAAAGACAGCACATTCAAAGTGAAACAGCTCATTGAACGTCAGCGGTTGCACATTACCGTCATTACGAGCCCGTTGTCATTCACGAGCTGGTATCGAAGGCGAAACAGGTTTGGCCTGGGTGTTGAGGAGCTGCATCGCCTGTTTGCCCATTCGTGTTAGGTGAGCGGAGTGAACGATGGGCTTGGAGGACTCCGCAGCCAGTAGATTACGAAAGGGGGTTTCACAGAACACTGAAAGACAGAGCTCTACAGCGCAAACTGAAAACTAGAACCCCTTGCCTCAGCAATGATGATGTGATGATGATGTATGTTGTATCAGGCTTGCTTGTTCCGACCGCCGACGTTCGATGAGCTGTATCACTCCAAATGTGCTGTCTTTATTGCTTGCTGACTATTTCCTGCCATTATCTATGTGATGTAATGATGCATCTTTTCGCAACACTGCCGCATCCACATGGACATTGGCAACTCTAAGAACTACTGCGGATCATGGATTTCAATCTGGTAAATAGCCACATAGAACTCATAGTGATGGTGGTTTGATGATGATGTATTTTTCCACAACAGGTGCTACTGCATCCACTCGGACATTGGCCACTTCAAGGACTACTTGGCAACCATTGGTTTCAATTGATTACATGGCCACCTGGCGTAGTGAGGCCATAGTAGGAATTCATGGACAAAATGCAATGCAGACGAATCGCTGCAGTCCCGGTGGAGAAAGCAGCAGAGCTTTGCCAGGCAATTTCCTTTGTGGGTCTGTATCCCTGAAAATGGATGATTATCTGGGGCAGAAATGGGGGTCGAACCCCTATCTGGAAAAGCTCTGCAAAGAAGCATCCAGCCTCACCACGGGAACAACGGCTAGCCAACCAAAGTGGGCGCTCACGACTTGACGCTACAGCACTTTCCAACCGAGAAAAGCCAGGCCCCGTTTACGCTTGTGGCCAGGGTACTTCCATCATGCGAAACAGCCACACTTTTCCCTTGTAGTCTATCATACCCGACTTGGCAACATGGAACAGGGGTGTCCAACCCAACGAGCTTCTGGCCCTGCGTCCACTTGCCAGCAGTCCGGGTAAATATAGCTAGCCAACCCAAGTGGCGCCTTGAAAAGGGCCGTCATAGTACCTCCCACAGCGAGAAGCTGCCCAGACCCTGAAAGGCTGACGGAGCTGCCGAACCAAAAGATATCACCGAATGAGTTGGTAGGCTGCAGCATGCCTCCGTGCTGCCTCCAAAAACCATCCTTGCATAGCGCAAACGTGAAAGTCGCCCTAAGCGCACGAAAGTCGTCGCTCCTTTCGACTGCACCGACTGCCAGGATGCGGCCGTTTCCAGAGAGCGCAACGGATTTTCCTTGCAAGAGTGATGGCATGGAGCTAGCTGCGACCAGCTTCTTTTGATACTGTTTCCAGACGCTCCCAACACGCTTGAAATTCCATGTCGCCCCGACCTTGCTCTTATCGTCCGACCCACCAACAGCCAACGTATTACCATCAGACGACAGCGACACACCAGAGCCTTGCATTGAGGCACAATGGCGTCTTTGCCAACCTGCAGCGTCCACTCGGATCTGTTTCGCACAAATATCCACGTTGCGCCAACGAAGCTGCTGTCGCCTTGGGCGCCGATTGCAACGGTGTTCCCGTCAGCTGAGATAGAGACGGCGCTGCCAAACCGGGACGTAAAATTTGCACCATAGAAGCAAAGATCTTTCGATTGCTTGGACCACGAACCGTTCGTCTCACGAACCCACACAAAGGCGGTCCCACGGCCAGACAAGCGAGAGGGCTCTCCAAATGCACCCACCAGCGTTCTGCCGTCAACGGAGAGAGCAACTGTCCAATCAAATGATGTCAAGGTGGGGTTGACTATGACAGAAGGAACCTGAGTCCATGAGTTGGCTCGGGTGTGATAACGTATGATAGAACCCCCTGTCGCCGCTCTGGAGCCATCAGCTGAGAGGGAGACAGTCTTGCCGCCGATACCATAGCCCATTTGATGAGCGCCTGCATCAGTTCAGCTGGTGAATGGTACATCCAATCATCAAGATACGGATTGACCTGGCGACGGACGATGTTGTGCATCCACAGTGCTCTCCATATCGTGCTTGCCTGGAGTAAGAATGGTATGGTCATCGATGAGATAGCTCTGCTTTTCTGCCAAAGCCCATGGGTATGGCCCTCTTGCCAACGGAGGCGGCATGGCACAATATACACCAGTAATGATTATGAGGCGACAGCTAGCCAGTGTGATCGCGCTTCAGCAACTGCACCCCACAAGGCTGCATTTGTTCACGACGGCTTCATGCTGGCTTGACTGATATAATGATTGCCTGCTTCCTCGTGCTGAGAACACCTTCCTTGAGTGCAATGCAACTGAATTCTGTTGCAAAGAAGTCTGTGATATACTAGGTGTCTATCAGGTAGTGAGGTAATGGAGAGGAATGGTACTAGGAGCCTTTAGTATCTCTAACAGAATGGCCGATCTGATGGAGCACTGTTTGTGTGTGACGCTATGCATGAGGGCGTCACAGCACTGTCTTAGTCAATTTGAAACCTATACGTAACACTGCCATCGAGTCTTTAATATGTCGGGGGGTTTGCAAACAGTCGGTTCTCAACAAATTCAAGTGCAATTGCCGAAAATGTCATTCCTCACATTATGCACACTCATTTACAGGCTTCACGCACCTCCAACAGGGATGCCATCCGGGCATACAGCCTGTGCACTGATGCTGCCGGCAAAAGCTGCAATGATCAAGCTGACGACCAACATCCCTGCTCCGTCTCCTGTACCTGCACAGTGCCCATGTGGATGTTGAGAATTGTTGCATGGTATAAGGGGATTCGAGGCTTTCCCAGTAGGAACCGTCATCGAGTTATGATCGTGCTAACATCGGTGAAGTGGCGGAGGCCCACAACCATCCAGCTGAGCACGCTCCCACTGATAGACAGCTTGTTGTTTTGAAAGAGATTCGGACAGCGGAGAGCTCCATCACCAGGCAGGGCGATGGAGAATGTGCCAATCGAGCCAAACCAACGCGATTGCTGAAAAGCGACCAGGTAGACGCGAGACATGCACCCGGTTGTAACCCATGGAAACGAGGACCCCAATCGTCAGCATTTTGGAAAGTGACACAGATAGAAAGTTTACAAGGAGAAGTAGGGTGACCATTCGAACATCGAGCGTACCTCACCAAATATACAGACGCTGAGTTTATGCAAACAAGCCGGCCTATGATACGTGGTTTCGGTTGTATCTCGAGATACCAGGAACCGCAGATCCCGAATCCATCCCGATGCCCACAGCCCTCAAGCATCTTACGCTCAACTCGAATCGAGCAAACGAACATCACGACGAAACAGGAGCGAAGCACACAGCAATGGCAACCAGCAAGGCAGATTCTCATAGTCGCTTGCCTGCGGCTTGACACCTTGTCTGTTCAACGAACGACAGCGCTGACTCAACAGCACCGAAGCAAGGAAGCCAAGGGGCTACAAGGAAGATTTTTCAACCGCACACCTTCTTGATTCGTCGTCCCTACTGTAGTAGCACCTTTGTCGCCGTGTCCTGGATGCCCTGAAGTTGAGTAACCCACTGATTAGGTTACGGTGCTCGGTAAATACAGGCGACTGGATCTGAGTGCGGCAAGGCGAATGACAAGTGGGGCATGAAGCGAATGCCATATGCCGTGATAAATGGTTGCGCCACAGGTGCCTCGTGACGCTTAGATGTTTGAGGTGCCTCAAATCACGAGAAAACGACTATAAACGAATATATATGAGAAACCTTCAGAAACCTAACAATGATATGCTGGCACCACTCACCGCTTTTTCATGTATGGAAACCGACTAAATACAACCCCACCAGTACTGATGACACTGTCCTGCCATCGCTCGGTTACTAAGGCCTCATGTTGAGCTAGATGGCCCTCTACCATGGTGAATCCACCACCGTTCAGCATGTGCTAAATTTGAACTGATGGTAGGTCTGTGCTCGCTTTACTGTACATGGTTTGTACACATGCATGTGTTAAACATGAGATTAGTTATAGGAACTGCTTTGCGTCTCCAATACATGCTGCGCACATTGGTGTCAGGTTGAACTGCAGGCCGTCCAAAGCACAGAATGATGATGATGCTCAGTACTGGGCAGGCAACAGCAGACTCGTGTTCATGATTGCAGAGTTCTGATATGGCCTATCAGCAGCCAGCTGTTCAGGGTTTCCTGGATATCCTGCTGTTCCTGTCGGTATTCCAAAAGGTTCAATAAATGCCAACTGTGGAAACAGGAGGTCGTGGGTTTACACCCGGAATGGGGCCTGAACTGTTTAGCGCAGGTGCTGCTTGTAAGGAAGTGTGCGGAGGACACTAAGACCCCTGCACTATAAGTTTATAGCGACATCCAAGCTGTCTACAGACTTTCGAAAAACAGCAGGCCCTTCCATGACGTCGTCATCTCGATTGTGCGTATGACATTCCGATATGGCCTGACCAGTTTTCGGGTCCCTTGGCGTACATGCGCCTGAAGTGTGCTATTCAGATATCAAGCTGTATCCACATAAGCCTGCAAGACTACAGCATGGGGTGTTACATGTTTGCTATGCAGCAAAGCTTTCCGCCGGCGCAATGTACATCAAGCGTGAGGTTGGTTGTGTGAGGCTCCGTTCAGGGATGCCCGGGGGCATGCCTTGCTAGTACCGCACAATGTATTACATGACATCATGGGAAGGGACTGCCTTAATCAGGGCCTAAGAGCAGGCTTTAGTCTTGTACTACATACAAACCCAATCTTGATAGCGTGATGAAACAAATTCGCAACGTGTGTCACATAGACAGGCAAGACACTACAGCAGAGGCAAGATCAGTCTCGCATTCATTCGTCAAGCAGCATCATGGAATCAGCAACGGGTACAGTCATGCCTGCCCTTCCAGCACTCTGAGACAGCGATAGCGCACCACAACAATGCCCACGCAACGGCCAATGCTGTGCACGGCGTTGGTAGCAAACCCATCCTCGCATGTCAATCCCTCAGACAAAGATTGGCCAGGGTGTTGCATTTGCATCGTCGGCTTGCCCATGCGTGTTGTGTGACGGCGGACAGTGATTCGCCGGAATGAGGTTCACCCCCCACCAACTTTTGCCCCTAAAAGTCACGCACTTTCAGGCATCATGACCCGGAAATTATAGGGTCTGGCAACACGCTGACAGCGGAGTGAGAACGGGGTTGTGCGGCGACGCAGCAAGTAGATAGTGAAACGGGGTCATCAATCTATAGACAGGCGGAGCTCTACAGGACAGAAAGTAGCAGGCCTTGCCACAGTGAATACAAAATAACACGAGATCGTAGACCAGGCGAAGAAGCAAGCAGCCTCACCACGGGAACGACGGCCAGCCGGCAGTGATTCGCCAGAATGAGGCTCGACCCCCACTTTTGCCCGCAGAATTCACGCATTTTAAGGCATCACGACCTGCAAATAACAGGGTCTGGGAGAACATTGAGGGCCGGCATTTACGACTTGACGCTACAGCACGTTCCAATGGAGAGTAACCAGGCCCCATTTCCGCTTGTTCCCAGGGTACTTCCATCATAGGAAAAGCCACGCCTTTCCCTTGTGATGGGGAATTTCCGACTGAGCAGCATGGCACAGGGGTGTTCAAGCCATGGAGCTTCTGACCCTGCGCCCAGTTTCCAGCAGTCCGGGTGAACCCACGTAGCACCAGAAGTTCCGTCCAAGTACCCGCCAATGGCAAGGAGCTTTCCAGACCCCGAAAGACTGACAGAGCAGCCGGTATAAGCGAATTCCCCAAGAGTGTTGTTAGGAAACACTTTGTCACCTTGCTGCGTCCACAAGCCATGGCGGAGCACAAACAACCAAGTTGCCCCAGCGAGTTGCTGCCCACATAACGTTTGCACCAACTGCCAAGGTGCGACCGTTTCCGGAGAGCACAACGGACGTGCCTTGCCCGATTGCTGGCGTGGAGCTTGTTCCGACCAGCTTCTTGCCATACTGGGTCCAGACGCCGCCAACACGCTTGAAAATCCATATCGCCCCAATGCCGCTGTTGTCATTCTGCCCGCCAAGCCAGCACATTACCGTCAGCCAACGACACACCAGTGCCTTGCAGCGAGGCACCGATAGCGCCTTTACCAACCAGCTTGGCCTGCAGCGTCCTTTGGCTGTTTTGCGGGAAAATATCCATGTAGCGCCAGTGCTGCCATTGTCGCCTTTGGCGCCAATCGCAACGGTGTTCCTGTCAGCTGAGATAGAGACGGCACTTCCAAGCTGGGACGTGAAATTCGCACGATGAAAGCGAAGATTGTCCGATTGCCGGGACGACGAACCGTTTGCTTCACAAACCCACACCATGGCAAATCCATAGGGGTAAAAGGAATCTCGCCACCTACCAGCGTGTTGCCGTCACCAGAGAGGGCGATTGTCCAATCAAAAGTGCTGGCCGTGGTGGGGTTGACTCTGACCGAGGGCACCTGAGTCCACGAGCAGTTGGTTTGCGTACAATAAATAATGGCGGCCTTCCCGCCTGATGCGGCCCTGGAGCCATCAGTTGAGAGGGAAATAGAAGTGGCACTGCTGCCGACGCCGTACCCCATTTGATGAGCGCCTGCATCACTTAAGATGGCAACTCACGAACCTGTCAATGAAAGGAAAACAAAAAGAAAATACTCCAGCCCAAATAAGGCGTCGTTGACGATTTATAGTCGGGTTAATCGGGCGAGACAGCCAGAGTTGATCTTGCGCCTAATTGGAGGGATGCAGCATCCCCCACAAGAGGACGCAACTATGGAGGCTTGTGGAACGCCGGATCTGTCAGTAAAGCTCCAAATAATGGACATTGACAGCGTCTAGTGCAACTTGGAAATCTTTGTTGTGGCCTTATGCCAAGGCCACCCCACCTTAGTAGGTCATTATGACAATCATCATCGTGTTACCAAATGGTCTGCAATGTTGCCAGCTTCGCAGGGCTGAGTAGAACCCCTACAGATGAACTTCAATGGTAATCTCAACCCATTTGACCTGCGTCTGCAGAGACATGCAGTTACAAAGAATGAATGTCACATACTGAGAACAGCCTCTGGTGATGGTAATGGTAGCACTGATTCCTAAGTAGTTCTTGGAGTTGCCGATGTTGATGTGAATGCGGTGGCCTTGTAAATAGATACATCATCATCAGTTGCCCAGGCCGACGACAGGTAGGGACCTTCCCCAGAGTGGAGAAGAAAACAAACAGCGCCCATGTGGGCGTTGGGGTTATTGGACAATTAAACATCGGGTGATGGTTATTTTGGAAGCACTGATTTCCCTGTGTGCTTGGAGGTGCCGATGTCCATGCGACTTTGATAGTCTCGTAACAAGGTACATCATGATCGTCATAAGACACAGGCTTTCCCATTAATATCCATCATCAGTGAACAGGTGCTAACTCGGACGAACAAGACCTTCAAAGTGAGCATAGGCTACACCACTACATGTGCGGACGGCTGAAGCCAGGAAGGGAAGGGCACCGGCAGCGATCATAAGACCTGTCCCTATCTCATGGAAACGCGCACAAGAGATTGAGAAGGATATCTCACATTTTATACTCAGGTGCATAGCAGAGTACGATGTAGGCAGATGCTTTTGAAACGTGGAAATGCATATTTTAGCACAAGGTCGGCCAGGACAATCCGCTGATGATGATGACCGCTGATGATATTGGATGTGATGCTGACAGTGCAGGACGCCAGCATCATCCAGAGGTTCAACTATATGTTCATGAGCTGAACAGGGGGTTATTGCTGACAAGCGATCAGCGACATGCAAGTGATGCACTTGTCGCCACTCGTACTCGCACCGGTACATAGCACGCAAGTCTTGCTAGCCTGGCTAGCCACCAGGAACGCAAAAGCCGGCAATTTATGAGTGCGCAATGGATCGGAAAAGTTTATAAACCTGCCTGACGCTCTTTCACACATTCAGTTACCGGGCATGTCCAAGCCATCGCACGTGAGAACAGAGAGACAGGGTCCATTCGACGATGAATACGAGCACACCAAATCGCTACCCCTTGCCTAACCTGGAAGCCCACAGCCTCCATGCAACGCAGGGAAATAACAATCATTATTCCCGAACAAGAAGCACATGGAGGTCCGACGGCAAGACATGAAAACTCAACTCCACTTGACCGCGTCTTGAGGCGATGTGTTGAGTGGCACAACATGGCAATCGCAATCTCGCAAGCAACCGCACCGATGCAACGAAACCAAGCCGGCATAGGTACAGGGAGATTTTTTATAACTTCCTTTCGACACATATCGTCGGTGAATTTGCGGCGGTTCGGACACCGTATCATCGCTGACGTGCAGTTTTGTTGCACATAAGTCGCTGGCGACAGCGGTCAGAGCAGACGGGTACATAAGAATGAGGCAGTTTGAGGAGACGCGAGGCACCACCCGAAGCCCACTTAACAGCAAACAAGGTTGGTACGGTGCTCACGTGACGCCGGGATCCGACTAACGAAACAATGAACTATGTCCCGATGCTCTCAACTGGGGTGTCCTGGCTGTGTGAGCGGTGGTGCGTTTGAGGCGTACGTCAGCGTCCCGATTTTTTACGTCCATGTTGTTGGCTTGTGAATGTGCCTGTTCTGTGATGTCCTGTACTATGAATTCGAATGGTTCGGAACCCTATGTAGGGGGGTCAGAAAACGACGTTGTAGAACTTATCGAAAAGAGAAGAGGTCGCGACAAAGGTGCTTGAATTCGAACCGAATGGCATCCTGTCAGCACTCACCTACTAGGACTCACTGTCAATGACGGTAAAGCTACCATCAGTTCCGAATCGGATGGCAGAACTGTATATGCAGTACCCCGAACAGACGCCGGGATTCTCAATACAGCGCGGCTGCGGGCGTCGCCCATATGTAACCATAAACATCACATGTCAACAACGGCGATGTGGTTGAAAATGTTGCAAACGCCCAGCTTATCCCCAACACAGCACGGTGCAGGTGCCTATGCGCAGCCGGCTATTGCTGCCCTGTCACGACACTCGTGCGCATGCGCCGATGCACTGCCTGTGGTGCCAACATCGATGGCCCAACAATCACCACGATGATGGCACGCCTCAACGAAAGCAAGAGCGTTACTTAAGATACCAAACAGTTTGAGTGCGCCCATCCAGCTTGTGTCAAAAACTGGTGCACCCGCCATATGTGCAAAATGGTGAGACTCAGCAGAGGTGCATCGATCTACGTCATCACATCGATGGATACATTCATTGCTCAGGGCAGAACGCACTCGCCAACAGCAGCCTACAAGGTTTTGGGCGTCGCACTGGAAATGCAATAGCGCTCACCTGTCAAGCCACATGTGTACTATTCAAAGGCGCAGACATTTGAGCACCCGATGGTGCTATGGCTTTGAGAAGTCGCCAGACGACGATGCCAGAGTCAGCGATGCGCCACGCAGGATAGCGTTGTTTGCCCAACCAGACGCAAAATGAACAACAACTGCGAGTGGGCACTGTTTCAAGCAGTCGAGTCACTCTGCAACGTGCAGAGTGCAGTCGTCATTCACCATCAAAACTTCGCATGCATGTCTACCACATCACAATAGTGAGTCCGGCTAATAATCATTGAGGGATTACATTATTGAGGGACCTCCTTCCATGACTTGTTCCATACCGAGTGAGAACTGGCGCCTTCACTCAAATACAGTAAAATACAACATGACTGCCCAAACTGGTGACATTGACGAGACAGCCATGGCTGATGTCGCGCATGTGAACTCGTAGCTTGATTACGAGACACAGATCAACCTTCCGCGAAGCATGCCCGATGCAGCCATCACTGGACTAGTCGCCGCGGGCCTTGAATATGTCAGGCGGCATTGCTAGACTACATACATGGCTGGCTGCTGCTGCGGTTGCAAAAGCACGCCAGACCCAACGAGCTGTGGAGCTGTGATGATCCTCCAACGCTTCCTCAAATCCTCGAGGTCCTCATTGAGGTGGCGTTCATAGTATACAGTCACAAGGTCATCGCACTGTGAGCCAGCGCGAGCAGCCCATGGCAGAAAATGGGTCGTCAACACACCCCGCTGCTCGAGGGACATGTTGCGCTGTCCGGCAAGCACCGCAGCGGCTGTCATAGGCATCCCCGTCTGCACACGCACCCGTAATGAAAACCGATTGATACTCCCATCAAATATTATCCCAGTTTGCACACGAGCCCTTTCTGAGCAAAAATCAACGACCCGTAAGGTATCATCCCGTTCGCATACAGGCCTTGATGTGAATCAATCAATACGCCCATGCGGATCAAGCCATGCTTGTTGAAGCTACGGCCACGCGCACTTGTCGTGGCACCTAGACTGTAGCACCAATATCTGTCTGAATGACGTGCCATGTTTCGCCAGACCCTGACACTTTTCAGGTCCAGATGCTCCAATTGAATGAACTTTCGAGATGGGAATGGGGCCGAAAACCCATTCTGGCAAAGCACTGTGGACTGTGCAGAACAAGCAGTGCACTTTTGCCTTGCACGATCTTGACATCATTGCGTGCAACAACTGCAAGAGCCCACCACGTGGGAAGTCATCAATTGCCCTGAGTGGCAGCCACACTAACTAGTAAATAGCCTACTGACAGCAACGCGTGAAATCGGTCCGTGTGGTTATATGCATTTGTGAGCAGTAATGGTTCAACCAAGTCGTCTTCCCATGCACGAGGTAATCAACGGTGCATTGGAGCGCGACGCTCATCATATTCTTCCTTGTCATGCACAGAGATGAGTGATTCGCCAAAATGGAGGTCCGTTTTGCCCCCAGAAATCATGCACTTCAGGCACCACGACCCACAATTTACCGGGTCTTGCAAAACGCTGCCATTACGTACAACATGCATGGTGCCTTTGCCTGAAAGGGGAGTCTCCTCCGCCATCGCATCATAAACCTGCCATGGCACGTCGAGGACCCATGAAGGAGATCCCAAGAGCAAGCAGCATATTCCATCCCTGCATTCCCGCTACAAAGTCGGCACTGTTTTATAGCTCTTCTCATGCCTTTCCAACGACCAACCAGACGATGCTGTGCAACAAGAGCGTGTGGCCGCGGGTACATCGGTGGCGTACTATGCCAATCGTTGCAATGCCTGCCGACTTTTGTGCGAGCCACCAGCAACACCCGAGCATACCTTACCACAAGAAGGATGCAACCTGAAGCATGGTTATGCCTTCCCGAATCAGAACACGAATTTTTGATTATTCTGACCCTTTCCAGATACTCACGATCTGCTGATGTTCCAGCACTATGGACTATTCAGTTGCTCGGCATCATCTCTGGACACCGATTACCTCTAGGATTATCATCTGCACTCAATCTTGATGCACGCCACTGACCTGACGCCCTTGGCAGATCGCATCAGCGTGCCCAGGTCGGGACATGAAATCAACTCCCTCAGATGCTACAACTAAGATCGATCGCAAATGCTCGGTGAATCATCGGGCCGTGGCACATATCTTTGGCTGGCCAGCCCTTTCACCCTGGCTATAACCGATTGCAGTGGTGTTGAATATGGGTGGCAGAGTGTGTTGTGAAAATCACTTGGAGATTTCCTCAAGCAATATGGCCAGGGAACGTCACTTTGAAGGTTCCTCTGCAATGTGACGGGCATCACTGTGCTCACAGTCCATCGTTTGAAGTATGGAGCATGGCGAAATAGCGGACTTTAATAATTGCCTGGACCTCCCAGTTCATGATTGGGCACTTTCTGAGCCACACCTGGACGAACTCCAGCGCCTTCAGAGCGGTTTCACCGAAGACGTTGGTGTGGCAGTCGAAGAGCACGTGCCAAAAGTCGTGGACTTCTCGCACACGCGTGGCGACGTACGCCAGTTCAGGGTCATCAACAAAGCGCACAGGTGGTCGCTCGTCCGCCTCGAAATGACGTTGCGTCATAAAGCTGTGGTATGCAGACCCGAAAGAGCCTTCCGGACTGCTAGCGCAGCTATTTAATACGACGTTCTGCAATGTTCGCAAATGTGTGTAAGCCTCAGTGCCTCGGCTACGTGGGCCATGGACAGCGCGTCGCACGCTAGCAAGAGAGTGGATAAGAACTCTTGGACACCTTGCAGGGAAATTTACATCACAAAATTGGACGCGCACACACATTGGTTCCCTACGAAGACTCCGCAAGCTCATGAATGCCCTAGTGTGTGGACATCTGACACCGCAGGGTTCTGTAGCGTGCAAACCGGAAATGTAAGCAGTGATCACGATAGCTGAAGTGCGGGTTACGACGTTGAAAACATACCGTAACTCGAGGACGTTCGTCCAAGATGGCGCGACCTGTGGGAGAGGACTGCATGCGCTTGAGCATGCTGTGAAATGCATTTGTGCCTGTCAATTCCCCAACCGTTGCGACTAAGTCGGCCCGTGCAGGCCGTAAATAAGCACCGATACCTGCCCCGATTACCAAGGCTGCCTTTTGAAGAGGTGACAAGGGGATGTGGGAAGGGTACAAGCGAAACTGGCTCATCACATATGCCCTAAAGATAGAATCGGATTGCGATGCTGCACGCGTATGATCACAGGCAAAGCATGGCAAGTATGAGTGCAGTTGGCTGGAAACGCTCCTCCTTGGCCTGACATGGCGATGCTGTCAGCCTCGACGAGGCCCTCGTGTCGGTCGACGTCGTTGGCACAAATCTGAGTCACGGCGTGACAAGGCGATTGGGAAGCTGGTCGGGCCTAACGAAGACTGCGAGAGTTTGGACGAGAAATATTCCCCAAAATGTACTGCGAATGGGGGAGGAGTCAAATATGCACATCCCCTTATAGCCTTATTGTGGTGTCATGGAATGGATAAGCCTTTCGAGCTCCCTTGGTTGTGCGGATCATGAGGTCGCCCTTATTCCGACAAGTTGATGGCATGATGCTGATCACTGGCACTTTCATGCCGCAATTTCATTGTTATGTATATTATGTTTTGATTCTCATCTGCGCGTTCGCGTTTTTGCCTTCTCTTTGTTTGGGTGCGCACAAACCATGCTTCTGGGCCTCAGCAGGCGATCCTTTCATTATCGTCATTGCGAACGCAGTA
Organism: Nuphar pumila; assembly: GCF_984573655.1. Taxonomy (NCBI): domain Eukaryota; kingdom Viridiplantae; phylum Streptophyta; class Magnoliopsida; order Nymphaeales; family Nymphaeaceae; genus Nuphar; species Nuphar pumila. The sequence goes on along the minus strand of NW_028323559.1, from coordinate 17,552 downwards.
ACAATTCAACTGCATGTCGCATTATGTCGCTTGTCATCCATCAGCATAACCATCGCAGAGGCATGCATGTACTTGTTCATTGAGAGTTCAATGTATCTGTACATGGCCGACCGTGCATTTGACAGCATTCAATTGTTTCAATTTCATAATCGAGATATCATGAGACACGCACTACCGCAACGGCTTGAAAATTGGAGAGCGGCCGCACGACCTGCCAGGTTTCGACGACATTGTCGCATCATCCTTGCCAACTGGAACTGAGGACGTGCAGGGAAGGAGGTATACATCAGAGATATCACAATATACAAAACTCACGACACGTGTGTTCTCTTCTATGTATAGCAAGCATGCGCTGACATTGAACACTCTCATTCAGGGTTCGGTTGGCGAAGTAGCTGTTGCCATGAATGCACGCGCCGTTTCAACATTTTTCGTGGCCTTGCGTCTTTACTGATGCAATCACCTTGTGAATCAAGTTGCATATATGTGCTGGTCACATCGCAGTGGCAGGAACCTTGCACGAAACACATGTGTGTGATCTTGAAATCACACAAGGTCGAATGATCCCTGGACCTATGGCAGGCACACTGACAGTTGAACACCTTTATTGCTAGTCACAGGTGTAAACTCATGTTTCCACGTTTTCCCAGTAATCTTGTTGCCTGCCGTCCACAGTGTTTGTTGCCATTGGCAGAAACCAGGACAGTCTTGGAGCGTGTGTCCTCATCGTCAACTGCCTTCCGACCTGAACTACATCGCGTTCTGTTGATCGCAAGCGTTCTCAATGCTCTTCCAGCTTCTGGGCTCCCTTGACCGCAGCAGACAATGCAGGATAACATCACCTACAGTGTACTTTGACTGCAAAGGTGTGCTCCTTCTTGCCCAATTGTTTCTGTTCTCAATACCATCTGGCACAGCCCTGGCTTTCTCCACGGCTCTCAAATCATGAGATCTCGGGCGCAATGGAAAGCGGATATGCTTATCAGCTCGTCCTAATACTCGCGGATGCTATAGTGTCGAGATGAAACTTTTGCGGCTTAGTGAACGACAGGTACCATTTCTCAGACTGGTCCACGTTACCCTGGTTTAATTTCGCTCTCATTAGGTGAAGGTGATGGCTAAGGCACATAAGGAACACAGTCTGATGAGATGTTGTGTGTGCACTGGCGTGCCCAGTGATAAGTACACCATGATTCTCAAGTAGTTCTCGGAGTTGCCAAAGTCTGTGGGGATGCGGGAGTGTTGTGAAATGATGCATCATCATCACATCGTGAAGATACACTGTGGTGCAGCATGATGCAATGCCAAGTTTGGATCGACAGCTTGGCTGCATGAAGATCCAGAGTGCATGAGGCATTTGAGCAGTCATCTTCGGTTGAGTCGCACCTTACCCACCCATGTGCTGGATGCCAAACGTCGTCCAGTCAGATCAAGATTGCTTGGAGTTTGCCATGCTGATTGTGCTTCGCAGCCAAGTTCGACGCAATAGAGAGTAGCTAGCACATAGACTCGAATACACACGAGCTTTGGATTGACGAACTGAACTGCATAATGACCGCTGTTTTTCTTGGCATGTGCAGATGACGACAGGCCAAAGAGGTTCTTAACGGATCCAGAGACAAGCAGGCCCTTGCAGACCAACGTGCTGTACACGTATGGGGTTGAAGCTGTGCCAGTGACGCATGTTGACACGTCGACGTGCCGCTTGGAGTGCGGAATTTGGGACGAAGACCTGCTGGACAAGGCGTGTTCCGACCACGGATCCCAGCCCGTTTCTAAAAAGTTGCATATCACATCACATAGACAACGGCAGGAAGTTGTCGACAAGCAACCAAGTACCATGTAAAAAGTTACATCATTACATCACCATCATGGTCCATGCCTGAGATGTGGTACGATGAGCCCAATGATGTGCCATTTGGTCACAGTCTTACGGCCGGCCTGTGTCATGACTCTGCAGGACGACTCATTTGGTCCGATGTTCAGCATATGTGACGAGGCGTTTGTGGATGGATTCCTGGAGATCTACAATGCAGGTGAGCCTCCGCCTCGTCACACTGCTGTACGGTGCTGCCACGCAGAATGCACCGCAATGCGAATTCAAAGCACGCTTGCACTGGTCATGGACCACGACTTCAATTGCTTCATCAAGCTGAGCAATCTACGAATACCTTTGGACGTGCCCGGCTCGAGCTCGCAAATTGACGTGACATCATGTCACCTCACTGACTGGATAATTGGCAGATTGCTTTGCACCCAGCCAAGCCCTTTGCTTTCACATTTTTTCGGTTATATGTTCCAACTGCTCAGTGCTGTTCGGCCCTTGCGGCTTGTAATGCTCAGTGGGCACTCGCAGCCGTCCTTGAGAGATTGATTATTGCATTTGCTCGGATTGATCATGGCCATGAAAAGGAGCTGTTATCGCTTATGTAAGAGCTCGTAAGAGCTGACTCATGAATATGCGTAGCAGGGTGTAGAACTTTTATGTGTGCAGGTGAGTTCACATTGCATTTAGATTGCCCATTATGCAACATCAAGCCTCCCCCCCCCCCACTACCCCCGTCCCCGCAGCCCCCTTCCTCCCCCCCTCCACCTGCTCCTCCATCTCCTTCACGGCACAGGTGCGTTGTGCCCCTGGCATATCACCTCAATGAATGTTGTACAATTGACTATCTCGATTCCCAAGTAGGTTGCCAATGTTCATGTGGATGCGGTAGTGTTGTAAAAAGATACATCATCATCACGAATAATCATACCATTTTTGCAAGGGTGTAATGGTGGCTTGTTCATTTTGACCAGCGATGCCTTATTTACAGTCGCATGCAAAGATGTGTTCACAAGCTGCGCTTGAAGTCGCCAATGTCTATCTGGAAGCATTGGAATGTAAGATACATAACGTCCTCGCCCTCGCCGACATGTGCTCATCGTGTGTGCAGGTTACGCAAGCAAGGCATCGTAATAGCCTTGATCATCATAGGGGTGCTGCTCTCGGGCTTCCTTGTGGGCTTTGGGGCGCACAAGATATACCGGTTCTGGCTTGACGAACAGGCCGAGGAGAATCGGCGGCGCTTCCATGCGCTGTTTGCTGATCCTACTACGGATATTGAGGATCTCGTGGCCATCGAAGCAACGGTGCGCGTAAAATGTCTGGAACACAAATACACACACTTATCAACATGGTTATACAAAGCGCAATCATGGCTATACCGAACGCAATCAAACCAACTACATCCAGACCGTTCACGCTCAATTTCGGGTGTTGAACTTGGTGTTGTAAGGGTACGCTAGCGGGCGCGCCGATGCCAACGCAGAAACCGAGGCGGTGTTGAATACCTCGGCGTTGGTTATGCGTTGCTGCAGCTTCTTGCTGCCTTTCGCTCAGTGTGTTGCTCACTCTTGTCTATGTATGGGGTATGGGGGCGGCTGAATTAGTTGGTCATCCGGCATGTCAGAGCCGCGAGTGCCGGTGTACATAGGTGATATGAAGTATAATGCTATGTGGAGAGTCCAGGTACTCAACCTGGATATTCCAATTGTGAGCTGTCAAACCTGGGAGCTGATTGACCCCACTTGGTGTTTGGCATTGCCGCATGCGCGAGACGCATACTGTGTTTGCCCTTTGTCAGGATACCTACTTGGCGTTGGTTTCGGATGCATTCTGGCACCGCGACCCGGAACGGATTTTGCCCAGTGTCCATGCGGACTAGCAGCTCCACGTCGACATTCCCTTTTTGGGGCGTTAACTCGCCACGACGGCCTCGAGAATGCCTGCTTCGGCGCTATCTGGTGTGTGCACGATGCTTCCGGTTGGTTTCCATCAAGTTCCTGCAATTCTCACTGTTCTAAACGTGGCCGTCGGCGTACTCACTGAAAGGGATTCCTAAACTGACCTAATAGGAAAAACTACTTTGATACTATACCCGTTATTATGTTTTATGGATTCCTAATGGCGGATTCAAAAGCAAATCAGTACACTTGCTATTCAACATGTATGTATCACCCAGGGCACTGTTGTGTCGACGTATGTTATGCATTGAAGGACAAAGAAGAGCATGATGTTAAACACCCAGAGCTTCTGAGCTGGGAACTTCTCGTAAGCCATGGTTTCAGGGATGGAGAGATTTTCCAGCCGCGGCTGCGTCAAGGTTGTGCACCATGGAGAGAAGGAGGTGTTAGGCAACATGACGGTGCTGTACATTGACTGTACAAGGACTGTACACATGCGTAGTTGGCTGCCCATTTGTTGGATCAGCACCAATCAGATCATCGAAACCAGCATTCCGGTACCAGGCATGCCCTTTGTACAGGCTCTGTTAGCCTTACCCGTGATTGTGTACAGGAACAAAAAAGGGGCTTTGCCCTGGTGGTGCACAGTATTCGCAAGTGGTACACCAGTGGTGGCATACGGTCTTGGTGGATGAGGAGACAAGGGTATCGAGAAGAGGAAAACATGCAAGATCGACCTGCTGACCGCCCTACCCCCGGTGATCCACAGCAAGGTCCTTGAGATTCCGACTGCGGTTGACAGTTTATTTAGTTGTGGCTAGTAGTGAAGTGTCCTTAGGTTCTCCTCCAGATAGACTTAGGCAGTCAGTCATCACACACTCATCATGCTCGGCCGAAGCTCAAATAGTGTATCCCACCCTTGTTGCTGTGTAGTGGGTATCGAGGATGATTAGATGCAGCAACACTTCCTCAGGTCTCTCTAGCTTGAAACTCTGGATCGGCTGCCTCTGGTGGCGGATGCGAGTTTGTCCCTGTAATCTAACCAATCGACAAGCTTCTATCAACAGGTGTAACAGGCCTGCAGTAGTTGTAGAATGTTCCTCGCTTGCTGTGTGAATGCATGAACGATACTTCTTGATGGTGGGATGCTGTTGGCCCATGGCTGCGGTGTCAGTCTTACAGGTCAACTTCACGATCTTGAGGTTTGACGATGCTTGGTTCAAGTGGCTTGCGATGCTTGAAGTGATTCGGTGCTGCGATGCTCTGTTTCGAATTGACAAAAGTGTGTGACGTGCAGCAACGTGCTGAACCCGATCATCACGATATGGATGGACTTGCCCCATACTGTCCGCCCCGTACTTTTCCTTAACAAGTTGCCAACAGCAGCTTGCCCCACGCTGGATGCCTCCAGCCGATTGAATTTATGATTGATTTCTACCGTCTGCAAGTCAAGCATGGTCCATTTTCTGCACCCAATATCTGTAGATACATCGCGCCTTTTGGCATACTGGCGAATGCAGCGTGCCCACAAGTCACTGCCATGCTTCAACACCCATGCTCTTAGAGCATGCATGACTCTTCAGACACTGCTCCCCTTGTTGAGTGCACCAACAGGCTATGCATGTTATTGGATGCGTTTCGGTTAAATTCTATCGATCTGCAGTTTTGACTGCCTCGGGATGAACTGGACATTAAGCGGAATGCGTCGTGGTGACATATCATACAAGCCACTTTGTCTCCTCATCCACCAAGAGGGACGTCCTTTTACAGTTTGCCAATGTACGTTTGCCAAGGCATCTTCAAGCCATGAAGTAATAGAAGCTATGCACTGACGGGAAAGGCATGGCAACGACATCGCATGCTCTTGATGATGCGCTACACAAAATGTGTGTTTCTTCTCGATGTAGCACGCCACACAGAGATTGCGGTTCTCCTCACACCCAGGTGGCCACACTCGGGCATCTTGGTGCCACATGATGCAGCAGCAGGCCGCGCTACTGCAGACAGTGTGCTTTTCCGCTTCGCATTGCCTTCTGATGGCCTGAATCACCGAGTCACAGCTGCTAGCATGCAGAGTCATCTGTACAACGCACGCTTCTTGGCGCCGTTGCCTCAGGCCGTACTCTTGCCGTGGCTATCTCCTGGGGTGGCAAGCTAAGTACCTGACTTACAGAAGGCTCTCGCTGGAGGCCTTCTCCTTCAGCTTGGCGAGGATCTTCTTCTTGCTCTTGACAGACACGCCCATCTTCTTTGTACCTTCGAGGTTGTAGCCGGACATGGAGGCTGTGGAGGAGTTGGGGGGGATGGATCCACTCCTGGTGGTGCTGCCAGTGGACGCTTGGGAGGGGATCTCAAAGGCTTGAGCGGAAGGAGCCGCCACGATGGCAGCAATCCCTGCATACAATCGCTTTGCTCCACCCTATGATTTCACAGATCACCCAAGACCAACTACATCCACAGATGTTGGGAATGGCTGAACGATACAGCAAGTGTATTGCATCAGTTCAATTATAAGTGTGTTTCATAAGCTTGCAGGTCACGCGATACTTCTTGTGCTTGACATGCAGGACCCACTTCCTGACTATGCACCGACTTCTTGATTAAGTTTTAGCTGCCCAGAGCGCCGCTGGAGCGACTGCCATCAATTGAACATGTGACTGCACAAAAGTAGTTTGATGTGAAAGTTGATGATGAGGTTCAGGTGAACAGCGGGCTGTACAGTTGTGTGCAACCCTTTGCGTAGAGCCATCGCATAACCATCGCTGCTGTGTCAAAAGGTTGGCACTGTGTGTGTGTGGCCTGGTGTTTGATTGATTTGCGATATGTAGCCTGACGGCAGTCGCTGCCTCATAAGCTCGTTCTGATGGACATGTCAGGTGGGGAGGACATCCATGTGAACCACTCGATGACGATCACTGTGTCTGGACTGTTGGGCATGTGACTTCGCCAAGTGAAGGTGCAAGCGCCCCTTGTCAAAGCAGCTGTGAATGTGCAGTCTGCACTCGTTGAACCACCTATCACCTTGTAGGAGCCCACCAACGTTACACTTCAAACTTCTTCAACAGCAATGCTGCTCACGTATCATGAATTTCATTTGAAATGATCATGGAAGGAGTGGGTTGGTGTGCATTGATCGCGATTGAACCCTACCCGGTACGGTGGTGCCGCCACAAGTACACAAACAATAATGCTGCCGTGCTTAGATCGGCAGAACGGCACGACTCATGCTCGAAGCTTTACTACGTGAGTGGCGAGCATCACCAAGAAGTCTGGTAAGCCTCAAAGGGCAGTGAATCGTGACCCGACACCATCCAAGAAATGCCCCTCCGCGTCTGAAAGGCTTCTGCTAATATTCACAAGAGACTTTCTCCCAGCATAATTAAATTGTTCATTGTTAGCAGAAGTACATGCGGTTTTCATGCTTACATGCATGAAAGCAGCGTGGGTTTTGCAGTTCAGAAAACCGGCCTGATTTCCGAAAAAAAAAGGAGCACGATGGCGCCACCCGCAGTGAAAGCCACGAAGAGCTACATTTCTACTGCAATGTCGCGATTCATGCACGGTGAAACTGTAGCGTCCTTTCTGTTCCCAGCGTGACAACGCCAGTCCAAACGAACACCAGTTCACAGCCTGACCATTGGGACGATCAGCTCAAGAGATACTCTGTTACGCGTGAGAAAGTGCCTCACTCGTTTGGCTGCCAAAGGTGCATATCGAACCCGGAACCAAGCAGCAGCATGGCATGCCGAATGCTGTGAATGGTTTTGAGGTGGTTGCAAGATACGTCGTGATCAACTCGGGCTATCAGAGGACAAAATCAGGACCGAGGAAGCATTGCAGCTCAAAACGGCTCCTTCCAAAAGAGTTCTGGCATGCCAATGCTGATTAAGGCAGCGGTTGAACGTCCACCGGCCACAGCACAACGGAGAGCAGTATACGCACCAGCAGCGATCATGCCGAAGGTCTGGCGACGGTCTACTGCCACGACGGGCACGGCATTGCAACGAACAACCCTTGGGGTGGCTGTCACCTGCAAGTTATAATTCCGTCAATGGACACGATTAACCGCGCAGAATCGGTTCTGTAAGGGTTGGGACCAGTCACGCCACACGTGAGCTCGAAAGTCCCAAACAAATCCAGACACTCAACAAATGAATTGACAGCTTCTAGAGGGAACTGAAGATGAGAACATATACCATACCTTGGACACAGAGAATGCAGCCTGCATGTTGTCGGTGATGTGGGGTAGGCGACAAGAACACAAATGCTTCACCAGCGCTACCAGCCTTATCCCGTGTCTTAGCCTACTGTAAGTCTTTGCAGTACGCTCATTTGCATGAAAAGCACACAGCTTGTTCGGGTCGGTGCAAGTTTGAGGCAAAATTCCCCAGAATAATGGGGCAATCCGGAGATCCTATTCGAGATCCTACACGGTCGCTGCGACATGGTGTGTTGGTTTGTTCGACCCATGCGACAGCTCTTTCGGAGAGAGTTTTTTACACCGAATTTGAAATGCCAATTATGAAGATCCCGATTTGGCACAACTTGATAACGAAGTGGCAGTAACCGTGTGCGTAGGATTACTAGAGATGTGCGCAACGTCGAACACCCTACACAGAGCTGATGGTCGTGTCTCGAGCTCGTTTCTACCCTTCGGAAAAATAGGACATTCTTGAATTCATTGTACTAAATGAAGCCAGTGCAAAGCTCGGGGTTCAGGGATAAAAGCATTGAATGCACTCACCCGAACACGGTCCCTTCCCAAGAGCAAACATGCTGAATAGGGAAAGTAGACGACATTTCCGCAAGCATGGGCTCGTGTAGAGTATCCAGAATTCATGCAATGATTGTCAGTTCTGGCCACTTGGGTGCTGTCTCATCTCGGTTACGTCGCTTCGTATGCCTGGTATGTCGCACCCATCCGCAGCTTCATACCTCCAGCAGATGAACGCGTTGCGTTCGTTTAATTTATAAAACGAAAGAAATGCGGCGTCCATGCGATCTGCTCACAATGGATGTAGCGCCATGTTCAATCGAAACCTTGATGTATGCAATTGCTGATGCACTGAGATCACATTACTTTCGGGCAGTTGCATACATCGCGAAAAGACGGTATATCTACAGCATCGGTAGCATGAGTGGTCCAGAACATCTTCATTTGCTTTTGTGATGGGGTCGTCATGATGCGTGTACCAGGCACGTGCTCACCTAGTCACGGCAGGTGAATAAGTTGGAGAAGCAACAGTGCCAGCACTGGCAGTGCTGGCACTGACACTGGTGGTGCTCCCATGAAAACTCGTCATTTCTGTGGAAACGAGTGACATGTGCTCTGAGCTCTGTTTACTTAGCTGTGAGTGAACGATCAGACATGGCCTTCGCGACTGCTCAAGTCATCGTGTTATTCTGAAGCCGTACAATATCCGCAAGCAATTTGTCAGGACAACTCTGATGGTATGGTGCTTTCAAAGATGAATAATTTATTGGCCTCATTCTTCCCATGTAAGCGTTTTTTCTTGAGGGGTAGACCGTGATTCGAGCATCCAACCAACTTGGTTGGCGCTCAACTTGGTTGCACGGCAATCCTGAATCATCAGCCGCCACTTCTCCATTTGCACAAGAAAGATGTTAACTATAGTTATCTGCTTGGATAACGCATTCCTTGGGTGCGATAGGCAGCTGCGGCGGGCTCTCAGAATTTGTGCCCGGTTTGGTTCTGCTAACTAACAACGCACCATATCAAGACACCCTAACGATGTGTTATGGGGGTGGTGATGATCGATACCCCTAAGAAACGTCCAGATGACGTTTCAGGTGACGTCTTCCCCTTGGGAGTCATGTATACATCATCCCAATCCCAGGTATCACTGTTGTCAACCTGTGACACTGGTGGAATGTTCACACGGCATGTACACTCATCTAGATTCTCAAGAGCAATTAACTTTCCCATGTCAAGATCATGGGCAATGTCCATTATTACAGGCACAAGAGCACCAAAACAGTGTCTGCATGCACAGATCTGAGTGCATTCAGCACTCACAAGCGGACTGGGAAGGCAACATGGCCGTGGACTTGGGTCTGCCAAAGAGTCAGGAGCAGCTACGAAATGGAAGGATCGCAAAGGAGCAATGCAAGCAAGCCACAGTTTTGGCTGTGCCGCGGGGGTATGCACCCAGTATCTGGGCGATCAAGCACTGCCAATGTCCATGTCATTGCAGTGTTTCGCCAGACCATGTCATTTTGCGGGGACGAAAGTGGGCGCCTGAACCCATTCTGGCGAAGTTCTGTGTCATTGCGTTGGTGCTCTCTCAATATCTTGTAAACCGATCAATTATGGAACATGCAAGCTGCAATGCACCATCTGAGATAGAAGGCGATCAAATTTTGTGGTGGTTCTTGCGGGAACGACCCTTACTTGGATGTAAATCAAATTTGCTCACACCACTCAAAAGCCGGCCATTGCATCTCTGGGTGTGCCCTTTGGGATTCTTGCCTCCAGAAGCGATGCGGGAAGATTACACTGGAAAACTCAATATCATGTTTCGATGTGAGCACGTATGGCTCTGCAATTGTCTTCGTACGTTATTCCCAAGCAAGTCTTGGAGTTGCCAATGTCCATGCGGATGCGGTACTGCTGTAAAAAGGTACATCACCATCGTACCGGCCTGGTTCTTGTTATGCCTGCAGTTTCGCATGTTGAACGGATATGGTCATACCAGTGTTTCGTTAGGCAGAGTGATTTTTAGGGTTAAGACGCCTTACGCCGCATGTCTTTGAGCAGGCAGCTATCATCACATTACATACTTTCAGCCCCAGCCATTTTTTCAAGGCAGAGAAGCCTCGCCCCCAGCGTATCCATGCAGCTTGTGATCGGGCGGTGCCTTGTAGATCCAACTCTTGGATCTTGGAACGATCCAAGATCGAGGAAAGAGGGCACCGTGCCTTGTGAGCTCAGGGTAGAGCTCACTTTCCACAAATGCTGGGGACAGAAATGATAATGACACATCGCTTTGCAGCACTGCCGCGCCCGCATGGACATTGGCAACTCCAAAGGGGCGGTTCCCCATTGATTTCCCTTTCTTTTCCCATCCCTGGCATTGCCAGAAATGGGGTTCGTAACCCCATTCCGGAGACACACTGGGTCGTACGTACTTGCAGGCGCGTGACCGCTTGAGGTCAAGGCTTTTGCTTTCGGCAATTGTTGCATGAATAATGCCATCCGTAATGCCAGATATTCAGTGATATCTTAGGTTGCCATGGTACCCCAGCGGTGAAAAAAAGAACATGCTTGAGGTCGCTGACACATGCTGTACTGCAGGGCAAAGACCGTGCTGACAGAGCGCCGAATGCAGCTCCGAAGCAAAGCCTTTGATCGCAGCGTGGCTCGAGGGGAGCACGACAGCACTGGCGCCGCGATCATTAAACGGTTCACCAATGTCCCTCAGCCAGCCCGCCATGACCCATACCGGGACTCGTTCAAGACGCGATCATTCAGCAATGCTGGTGTGTGGCTGTGAACGACATGAGCTATATGTATCCTCCACTTGTGGCCACTCCTTAAGAGTGCACTCCCCTATCAGGCGAATGCTCCAGGCATTTCTCTCCTCTCGCCACTGCCTGTCAAGTGATGAGCGGTTGTTCACTTGATAAGTGAGAACCGTTACTTGTGTTGATTGCTGCTTGCCAGCAGTTGCTTGAGCTGATGCAGAGGTATCAGCGCTAGCAACTGCCAGTTTTTGCATGCTTTTCTTTTATCTTGTGACACAAGGCAGCAAGTCTTGAGACATTCCATGTCATGACGCACCTCATCAAGCATGAGGTATTGGCGGAGCCGACAACCAGTGGGACCAGTGTGCATGGAATGCCAACACATGCCAAGAATGCCAGGTCTATGCTGCGCTAGGCCGTTTCCTTCTTTCATGTTTTTGCAACATCAAGTGGCGCCTATGTCAATGCACCGATGGCCATTATTTGTGTGAGCGAAATGACAGCTTGGTAGGTGGTATGTATGCCAATGTACTTCTCAATTGGGTTAGGTTGCACTGGAATTGTCATTCTCTATGAGGATGTGGTGTTGATAAACCACCCCATATCATTCATCAAATCTTGGAATGGATGTGCCCAGCATGTGGGCTCCAGAGGGTGTAGCGAGGTCCAAACTGCTTTGTAATCATCAATCGTGATTGCCTTGCCGCTTTGACTCGAAAGTGGATATGAGATGTGAGAGTTCTTAGAGAAAGTGGTGCCTGTCTATACTGTCCGCTCCAGTTTTCAAGCGACACGAGGGCGTCTACACCGTACACTGCATGGATTTTTGAAAGGATCGATTGCAGCCGTGTTGTTGAATCTGCTGAAACAAGACAGATTGCCTCAAGACGTCATGTCTTGGATGTCATTTTGACAGTGTTATCTGGCTGCACCCGACAGTGGGACATGTTGGGGCGATGTCAATCTTCCAAGCTGGGTCCAGCCACTCCACGACTCGGAGCCAGAGCATGTCTAAAACAGCAAAACATACTGCAAGGAGGCCAAAAAACGGCCCACATGCCCGCAGGCGTTTGACCCTCCCCAGGAAATCGTTCTGAGAGTCTCCTGATAAAACGCGGTGGTAGACAGCCTCCGTCCGCAGAGCGATACGATTCCAGTCATACATGCTCGACACCTGCAACCGACAACAGACTCAGACAACGACAAATGAGCATGATGTGGAAGCATCAGCGCTTCGCCAACCTGGGTTTCAGCCCCGATTTCTGCCCCCAAAAATCATGCATTTTTCGGGCATCCGAAGCCGAAAAATGACAGGGTCTGGAGAAACACTGGAAAGCATTTCCCGTGGCTTGCTCTCGCGATTTGCTGCACACGGACAGGGACAATGTCGATATATCCAGCGACTTGTAAGGCTTTTTTAGCACAACGGCAACCACTCTGCAGGCTACATAAGTCGATGAAACGAACGGCAGTTTCAAACAGGGGATATGAGTGGCATCGGCGATCTAAAAACCCACGTGGAGGTCCAATGTCCATGCCATGCTGCCATGCTTTACACCCCGCATCATTACATGCCGTAGTTTTGAGAAGCCCGAACGATGTAAGCTTTGAATTCTGAAAGGCGATTGGGGCAATATCGCTTCTGGTGAAACCTCAATCATATCTGCATGGGCAATGTAGCCAAATTGGGTAGCATCTGCATTTGTTTCATGGGGCAAGACATTTAGTTGTAGACCTTGTTGCCATGTTGCAGTTCTTGGAGATGGTATGAAGAGGAAACGGCATGCATTAGCACCACACGTCATTCTCAAGCGAGCATCGCGGCAAGGCGCACCCTATCGTGTTGCTTCTGCCGATCAACGTCCTTATACCGCATCATCGCAGCGTCCATTGCATCCAGTAGCGCGTTTGGCTCGGGCTGCGCCAGAACACACACATCACGAGGCAGTACTTCCGGAACGCCTCCAACGTTTGTCGTGACCACCAGCAGCCCCGCACACGCGGCCTCAACGATCGCCATGCAGAAAGCTTCTGTCAAGCTCGTGTTGAGGAAGATGTCCCCTGCACGGATGTTTCCACGGATCTTGTTTTCTTGGTGTGGCTACTCCAAGGTTTGGGCTGGAAAATACCCTCGTATTGAGGCGTCTGCTTGAGGTGCAGGGGCGTCATCACCCTTTCCATAACGCATGGCGCTGATCAAGTGGCAGGTCTATCACCCTTCTGCTGAGGCATGGCATTGGTCACGGGGTTGGAACAGTGGGCAGTTGCCAAGGCTTTATTTGTCAAAGAGTTAACACATGATGAATGCCCTCAACTGTGCCAAAAATTGAGTGATTTCTTGGTTCGGCAGGAGCCTAGAACGGCGAAACAAAGGCTATGGGCTACTAATGAGTAGGCAATGAATACGTTCACTCGTACTCAATGAAACCCTACCATGCATTTTGTTGGAGTCAGAATGATCTGGCCATGCGACTCAGATCATACTCATGAGCTTGCACACATCTATCCCCCTTTCGGAGAGAATCCCGGCTCTACAACCCGATCACATAAGAGTCAATCATCGATTGATAATTCATCCTAACATCATGCTTGCCTCGGTGAAAAAGACAGCGCTGATTCCCAAGAAGTGCTTGGAGTCACCCTTCTTTGAGTTCTTCATTGGCATTGAACCCAAAAAAGTCCCAGCTTTCTCCGCAGGATTTTCCTCCCAATGACAGTTTCATCCTGTAAAACAAAACAGCCTGCAGGGGAAGCACATGCGAGATATATATCTACAGGTTACCCGCATGTTTCAAACAGCAAGGCGCAGCCTCACAAAAGTATAAAAGGTTTTGTACTTTGTACCCAGTTGTCAATGACTCCCACTTGAGAGTTGTCAATGTCCATGCGGGTGGGTCATGGTGTGTATATAACCATCTTCATTGTCATGTTGCATTCGTGGCTGGCGACTCACCTTTGACAAGGAAGGAACGGACTTTCTCGTGAGGAACTTCGCCCACCATCTCAGCCCGGTCAGTCAATCCGTGCAGCTCAAGCATGGCTTGCATCGCGGGCCGCTTGGGCCCGTCTCCGCCAATCAGGAAATGCAACGCCGGGTACTTCTTGCAAAGCTTGGGTATGATCATCAGCTGAAGGTCTATGCCCTTGCGGTACACCAACCGGTTGAGGATCACCACGCTGCATGGACAACGAGCAACTGGGTTCACGTTTTGACTTTAGCTCACTATCGATAGACTCTAATGCCTTTCCAAGGATTCCATGTCTACTCTCCAAATCATCACAGGGACTTCGCTAAGACTGCATGAAGAGTTCTTACACAAGGCTGTTGGCTTATGAACTACTTAACGACTAAGTGAACGTCTTCACATGCCAGAATATCAACCCAGACCTGGGATGTCAGCTGCGCTGATATTCTGGCATGTGAAGATATCGCCTAGTCAGGGTCAGTCGTCAAGCAGTTCATATGCCAACAAAAAGGCTTCATGCACTCTATCAGTGGAGGTTACGGGATCATGATGATAATGCTGTATCTTTTATTAACATTACCGCATCCACATGCACATTGGCAACTTCAAGAGCTTTTAGGAATGGAGTCATTCAAAATGAGGCATTGAATACACCCATCGTGTCAGCCTTGTGGGATTTGTGAGAATCGCATGCATTCCCAAGTTGCTGTTGGGGCTGCCGATAAGCTTAATGTGCGACATCGTTGCAAACAGGCACGAGCCCTTGTGGGGTTGACAACCCAAGTGCACCATGCATCTGAGCCATATCTGAGGCCAGAACAAGGCAAGGGTACACATCACCAGCTTGCATGGTGATGGTGTACATGCCAATAACTCCTCCAATGAACCCTGCAGTATTTCGCGAACGTTGTGAGCCGCATCTGTACCGCAAAGCTTTTGGTTTCGCCGCTCTAGGTATCCTGCCAACCCAAAACATCACTCAATATTCGGCACAGTCAATGGCATTCATCATGTGATAGTGTTGAAAAACAAAGCCTTGCTGCACCATCCACCGCCACTGTTGACAAACGCACAGACACATATATCGTATAACTCAGCCTCCCAGTGACTCCTCCAATGAACCCTGGGGGATTAAATGCACAGACATTGCACCGGAGGCGTACTACACGCGGGTCGGATCCGTCGCCGGCCGTGGGAACGGCCGGAACTTGGGCATGTCAACTGCGTTGGGAATAACTGATACACGCGCCGGTGGGAGACAAGCCCGCAGCACCGTGTTCTCCTTGCTCGTGTGAGACACGCAGATGGCGTGGTGTACATCCGAAAGAATCCATTTAAGCAGCTTGTTGTGAAGAATGCTCGCGTAGTCCGCAAACCCGAAGAGCGAATGGTCAGTGAACACCACGCGGTGACCCATCGTGCGAGCATGTAGCAGCGCTTCATTACCTAGCACCGAAAATGCCTGGTGCGCGTGTACCTGAGGGCCGACCGCTTCTGCTTCTTACACAGAATGGGAAGAAGTACAATACAAGATTCCAATTCTGAATGATCCTATGGCTGGGGTCAGCAACAAGCACGTGCAGGATGAGTATGGTCTGTTCCAGACTTCGATAGGTGATGCATGCTTTCAAAACAAAAGCGTGGCCTAGCAAAGCGACTCGAAATCGGTGTTTGATGGCAAGTTTTAAAGCAAGTCCAGCTAACGCCTGCGCGTTACAGGGTGCAATATGGCAAGGTAATCGCATATTCACGCGCGTGATGATGCATGCTCTTTGCATGCTATTGCAACGTTGGGAACACTGGCAACTCACGTATCTCACAAAGTGTGAGAGCGCACCACATTCACTTGCTCTCGTATGACAATGTTGCGGAAAAGGCGGAATGCGCCAAACAGAGTCGGTAATGTAACGCTGGCATAGAAGGCCAGCCGGGGCACATGGTACACCTGCAAGTCAGAATCATTACATCAAGACAGGCCTTGAGCACACCACACCACCTTGTCCAACCGGCAAACAGCATTTTGCCACGCACAGGGATGCTTGGGTCCGGGCATCTTCAAATGCATGAATTTCGGGACAGAAGGGGGGTCGAACTCCGGCGAATCGCTGCCGGCAAACGCACCTTGAGGCCGTTGGTGAGGTATCGTACGCCTGTCCGGTCACCATAGGCATGAGTCAGCACGACGACCTTGTGACCGTGATCGAGCAAGCACTGCGAGAGCTGAAACACGTGGTTCTCAACACCACCGCAGTTGGGGTAGAAGAAGTCGGTGACCATGAGGATGCGCAGCTCTCGGATGGGCTCTGCCGACATGATGGGGCTCCCGATCGCTCACAAGGAGGGTGCTGTGTTCCTCTATCACGGAGCTGCGTGTTGACGTCTGGCCGTGCAGTGTCACGTCCTCTGCATGGGCCATGGCAAGTGCGCTGGCGCCGCTTGCGCTTTGTGGCTTCCCTCCTGCATACCCCATGGCAATTGGCATACTGGTCGCCGGGGTGCAGTTCGTGGATTCGTCGAGTCTGTAGTGCATGCTTCTGGGCGGATTATAGACTCATGTACAGGGAGGTGGACCCGCACGGTTCGCGTCGAGATTGCTGTTCAGTCCCGGGCGTGTTGGCCGGCTTTGCCAGCCCACAGACAGCACGTGCGGACTCTACTTAGGTTTTTTTGCCTTGAGGCGTGTGCGAATATGTATGGTGATTGATCACGCGGCAGGATACACCACATTAGAGGTGCCGCCATCTATTTCCTGCCGCTATCAACGTCTGCCTGTCAGGGTTTTGTCTCACTCCAAAATGGCCTCGCTGATGAGCGGAAGCGTGTGCCACTGCATGCAGGACATAAACAACACCTTCATCAATCCATTGGTCCAGTAGACGGTATTAGGAGGGCCGGCTGCGTATGAAACATCAAAATGGGGCAGTGTTGGGACAGTGGACCATGCAAGCGATCTGAGAGCCCTGTTACAAGCGAAACGGAGCGAAACGAAGTAAATCGTAACAGAGCAACCGTACGTCCTGCAGCTGTTAGCGGTGTCCGGGGAGTATGCCATTCCATGTGAAATGGGACAGGGTGTGTATCCGACTCATCCTGACGATACGTCAAAATTTACCATTTCCGACTCTGCCAGCTCCGTTACTTCACAAATCAACGCCAAGGTACCTTGGTAAGAGGATATATTACTTATATTAGTTGAGTTTCATCCTGTCCGTGTCTCTTAAACTCGTTGTCAAATCAGACAAACGGGCATCTGCATATGATGCAACAAAGACGGACGTGTACTGCTACTGTTGTCAGCAATGCCTGAAGTCGGCTCCCTTGTGTAGAGCGCTCGCAACCATGGAGTGTTCCACTGAGGCAGCAGTTAGCGATCAC